>NC_028643.1:77148877-77215390 GCF_001406875.1 Solanum pennellii | reverse complement strand
CCCTTGCTCTTCTTGCTGCTGAGACCATGTGGGTCACATATATTCTTCGCGAACTCCGCGCCACTCACACTGTTCCTGCTCTCTATTGTGACAACAAATCAACCATCTGTGTGGCCAAGAATTCCGTCCTACACACCAGAATGAAGCATGTTGATACCGATTGTCTCTTTGTTCGCGATGAAGTTCAGGCCGGCACCATGACTGTGCAGTATGTACCCACTGAAGAACAACCGGCTGATATTCTCACCAAGCCTCTCCCGAGCCGACAGCACGATTACCTCAGTTCCAAGCTTCCGTTCGCTTCCGCTCAGCTCAGCTTGAGGGGGGATAATAACAGATAGTATTAAATAAATAGTATAAAATAATATTAGTATTTACTGTGTACTAATCCTAGTCCTATTAGGATTAGTACTCCTTAATCCTAGTCCTATTAGGATTAGTACTCCTTCCTATATCTCCTATATATATCTCCCATGTATTCCCTTAACACTTGAATACAATCAATACTCCTTCAGTACGGACTCCAAGAGTTAATATTCCTTTCAAGAAAAGCAAAGAAATTAAGTTTCGAGTATCATTACTTGGGGTCTGAGGAATGTTTCTACCTTGTAAACTTGTCCAAAGCCACCCTCTCCAATCTTATTCGCCAATGAAAAGTTGTTGGTAGCATTGGTTAACGTTAATAAGTCAAAAAGCGGAAGCTCAAAATTTTCCTGGTGAATTTGATTACTGTTATCATTCTTGTTGCTGTGACCACCTAATATCCCTGCAATTTGAACATACAAGTAGACCTTGCTCAAATAAGGAGCTTGAAAAGAAATACCAGTGTTATACAAAACTAATAACCACTAGTTGCTTCCGGTCTTATAATAGATAGAATTGGTACTTTCACTTACCTGTTGTTGTAAGCACCGGATCCTCTCTCCTTTTACGTTTACAAAGAATCAGGCCTAAACCTAAACCGAGCAGAATCAATGCAACCAATAGTGGCAAAGCAATTGCAAGTATAACAGTTATCTTTCTTGTTGATCCGGCAGAACCTGCAGCGTTTCCCATCGAAATTCTATCAATAGTTGTTTCTAGTAATGCTAGAAGTTTTTTCTTTTACATTTGTTGTATTTATGTCGAGGAAAACAAGACGGTCCTTGAAGTCTTATTCCCACAATGTGGACTTGGATTACCTTTGTTTCCTCATATGAGTTGACTTTCTGGCATTGAAGTACAATTAACATGGCTATGATTTATGAAATTGCATACTAAATATTACCTATCTCTGAAGAAGACATCCTAATGTAGATATCCTGTCCTGATGCAGATAGCTGTCTGATGTCAACCAGCTCCAAAGTCCATAGCAAACACCCACTTCCTCCATTGCGTATGTCCAGATTTGTGTAAGCCATGCACGAACAATTTCTCAAGCAAACTACCCTACATTCATCCAGTGTCATTGTCTCATTGAACCAAGAATTTCGCGTATCAGGCAGTTTAACACCAGAATACTTAATAAATCCATCTCCTGTGCAGTTCAGTGGGATCTTCCGGACACAACCACTAGACCAGTCAGATCTTTCCCAATCATCAGGATGTTTTGGCTCGAATTTATCTAAACATCGACAAAAAGGATCACTCAAAATGTTGCAAGTCCCATATGCACCACATAATTTGTAGGTATCACAGTCATCCACAACTGCAGAGTGGTAATTTACCCATCCCCGAGCCTTTCCAATCCAAATGATACGCATAGCTTTCCCATAAGGCTCTAAAACAAATGTTGAAATAACTGATTTGTTCACCATCTCATACTTGTAGTAAATTTCCCTACTATTTATAACCACGCCAAAAGAAATGATAGAGTTGTTCACCAGATTCGGTGCACCACTCCACCTGATACCATTCCACGGCCCTGCTCTAAACGTCACATTACCCCCTTTTCGCATAAGGTTTTGTGGATAACCTG
This sequence comes from Solanum pennellii, assembly GCF_001406875.1. Lineage (NCBI taxonomy): Eukaryota > Viridiplantae > Streptophyta > Magnoliopsida > Solanales > Solanaceae > Solanum > Solanum pennellii. The sequence continues at coordinate 77,213,433 of NC_028643.1, read as the reverse complement.
TAGGATCACAATGATAAGTATAATCCCCTGGAGCAGGATCATCACTACTTCTCCAAGAAGTAAGATACCTTTCTAATCCAGTCACCAAGTCCGTCCCAAGTTTCATACCTTCCAACAACGTATCACTAGGATAGTCAAAACTTTGCCAGAGGAAATTCTCTGGATTCGGATCATTAGCATCTCTCACCACAAAATTCCCCGTGTCCAACAACTGAGCAACAGGATTCTGCACAGACTTCGATGAATTCGTGGACCAAACAATTGCATTAGTATCATCCACAAGTACAATCAGACCTGGCTGAATAACTTTCAACACCCCATATTTATTAGTGATAGGAGCTAGTCTATTGGCAACCCAAACAGGAGTAGTAGCAGAGGTTTTCTTGTACCATATTCCAACATAGTGATTTGTAGAAGTCTCTCCACGACTGAAGAATCCTAACTCGAACGTTCCACGAGACGAAACAATAGTATCACCATGTTTAATGAATTGAGTTGTAGTCATAGTATCTCCTTGACCACTAACATAGTGAAGAAACACAAAATACAAGAGAAGTAGAATAAATTGCAATATTGTTATATCCATGATAGTTATATTTACCTTTTGTTGCACTGCATTCTTTCTTCAAAATTAATAAAAAGAATTTAACATATTCAATCTCTTTGTGTGGTATTCTTTACAGTAACATTGTCTGAGAGACGACCAAGACTTCATTTTTTGCTGGTCAATCAGTTTAGACAGCAAAATTGCGTGGCAGATTTGCTGCCAAAGAATGAAATTACTTCGTTTCAATTTGTTTGTCTAATTTAATTTAAAAGGAAGACAAACAACTAATAATATTTTATTTTTTTATTTAACAATTACCTTGGATAAGTACCACGAGTGAAATGGTCACTACAAGAAAACTGTGAATTATATAGATATTTTCTTGAGAATTAGTATGAAAATTTGCAGGAAAATAAGTTTACTGTGAATTTTCATACTAATTGCCATATAATTCACAGCTTTTTTTGTAGTGGGATTAGAGGAAGTATAAGATTAAGAAAGAACTTACTCTTTCCATTTTAATTAACGTGATAATGTTTGATTAGATAGTGAATTTCAAAAATGAAGAAAAGCTTTTGAAATTTAATCTAGAATAAATTTGAGATATTTAGGTCCTAACATTTTAGTAAACGTCAACTCCTTACCTTGCCATGTCACATTTTACAATTTATTTTCACCAACTGACGTGAATAAAGGTTTAATGAAGAAATGAGTTTAACAATCAGTTTTATTTATTTTATTTTATTTTTTTGTCTTGAAGAATGTCAAATATTTTTAAACTATTCCAGATGCATTTTTATTTCCAAGCCTAATTTTGCGACCACATCTACCCTTACTATTAACGGTCCTCCACACAAACCTGCCACACCTATTTTAATACAATATAACTGATGACGTGGTTTGCTAACATTGAAAAAAATAAATATGTTTATTAATTTGGTAACTTCCGTTTACATTCTTTAATTTTTGGGGTAGAAACTTAAATTTGAATAAAGTTGAATAAATAAACACGTGCATCATACGTGTCATAGTACACTTAAAACACCACATAAGATATTGTATAGAGCGTGATTTATCATGCAGGACTTTAAATAAATCGTGTGTATCTACCTGTTCAACTCTATAAATTTAAATGTCTACTTGTGCCATTGTGCACATCCAAAATTAGAAAACATATATGTCATACAAGGCAAGTTAAATGACACGTTTATCTATTATCCAAAATAAAATCAATTATTTTTTTTCTCTATAAAAAAAGTTGTACCCTTGTTTCTTATTTTTTTTTAATAAGAAAAAAAAGTGGATGACATGGATTAACTTGGACTATTAGTTAACCTCTCTCCGCATAGTGTAGAGACAAGAGGTAGAGTATTAATTACTCCGGACAAACTCAATAACTTTTATTTAAATATTCTTTAAAGCTTGAGGTGTGTCAAAGATATTGTCCTACGTGAACAGATGGATCAGATACACACGGCTAAAGAAAAAATCGTTCAAGACGGGATAGAACACGCTTGACTTATTCTAAAGAAAGAATCTTGGTTTTTCATCAGTAATGTCACAACACAACTCATAACCATGCTACTATTACTTATAAGCTTAATAAGACACAATCAAACAATTCACAAACATGTATATTACTTACATTATATTTATGTTCATGTTCTTGTCTTCAATGCACCAAATTTGTAACAGGACGAGAGGTGTATTTATCGTCTTGGAAAAATGAAGATGATCCAGCTCCTGGTGATTATACATATCATTGTCATTCTTCAAGATATCCACAGAACATTCTGAAGAAGGGATACTTGCAGATGATAGTCTGGAGAAATCTAATGGAAAGTTAGGAAAATTACTTACCTGTATTCTGGCATGGCGTAATTTTTGTAATCCTTAGCCTGCTGATCTACCATGGAATAAAGAAAAAGGATTTAAACCTCATAAAGAAAGGTAAGCTGGATAAGTCCCTTTGTGTCCTGACATCTAAGCAAGTTTCGTGTCTAGTATTTGCAATTTAAATGAATAATGAATTCACTTCATTTGTAGTTGGCAGGAAAGTTGGAACAAAGTGGCAACTATAACATGGATTTTAACCGTGGCAATTGTGTTGAAGAATTTGAAAAACCATTGTCTGATTTATCAACCATATCAAAGTGTCATGTCCCGCCACTTTGCCAGTCAAATTTTGCATCTCGATAGGAGCAGAAGAATCTAGAGTTGTGGAGAGGCTTATGGAGAACTCTAAAATCCCTTTCATATTTCAAGAAGACTTTGGAATATTTGTAGAGAATTCTAGAGGTACCAAAGTGAAATACTTAGAGATTTATAAAGTAATTATTAATTGCACTTTAGCCTCTAAATTTTAGTATAAATAGATGAACATTCATTTGCAAAGCATCACTCAAGTTATAAGCAATAAAAAACTTCTTTCAAAAGCTCTCTAATAAAGTATTTCTTTACCTTCTCTTTGCTATCTCTCTTTGCAATTGCGATCTAGCTTTTGTGATTGCGAAGCTTACAAGATAGTGAAAGAATATGAGTAAGTTGTCAAGTGTCACACGAAACATTAGTTAGACTCTAAGTCCGTGACGAAAGAGCTACCAATAACTTTTCAATAGGCTGAAACTTTAGATTGGAGAAGGGGCTTTTGACCTGTTCACAAGGTATCAACACTTTATGTATGTTTAAGAAATACATCGATTTATTCCCAAAAGATAATCATGCATAGTATAGATGACATACAAAAAACTTCCCGAACTTTCAGAGTAACGCTTCTCTTTAGTTTAGTGTACTTTCTCATCAGGATAGGTAAAGAAAATGTTAACATGAAGATTGTGATGTTTAGGGCATAATTGAAGGACATGAAATAACTGTCAAGCGGTTGTCTACAAGTAGAAAATGAGTTCAAGATAGGAATCTGGTGAAGATTGTTGGTTGTTGCATTGAAGATGGTGAAAAAATATTGATATATGAGTACTTGCATAATTCTCTATCCAATAATGTGTAAATTATATACTAGTTGTGTTACAGTGAACTAATACCTATAGTATTACTTCAGTAATCTTATTCCAAATATTCTGTTAATGAGCTAACAAAATTTTGGCAGATGACACACAAATCAAGGTAATCAACAGTATAGGTTGGGGACTTGTGTATTTGCGTCAAGATTCACAATTAAGAATAATTCGTAGAAACCTGAAAACTATTAACATATCAGACTTCGGCTTGGCAAAAGTATGTGAAGGGATGACATTGGAGCCCAGACAAACCGAGTTATTGTAACACAGTAGAATAAAGAAACTCTTATACTTGGTAGCATTTTTTCCCTACCTATTCTTACATCCCGTGAGGACGAACAACTTTGATGGGTGCGCAGTGACCACTGGGCCAAACGCTTCAGTGTTATCATTGGTTCCCAAGAAATATTTATATACGTTCTACTTCATAATTTAATACAAATATAGAATCTATGAAAAAGCCATTGGCTTCGGCCGAACCACCCTCGACTACCGTAGCTCCGCCCCTGTCTATAAAAGATCGTCCAAAAATGTCATATGTTGTGATGATGTTAAACAATGCACGGCTAAATAACCAAGTTTTTACATAGATCCCAGATAGTGAACAATTAGCTCACTTGTTTGCAACACACTTTGTAGCAGTACATGTGACTAAGCTTGCAACATGCTGCCATCTGACATTGAATGTTTCCACCAAATTCAATACATATCAATATTTGTTGGCTTGTTATATTAATGAACCTTATTTATTAATTTGATGTAAATATCAAATAAAACTATTTTTGTGGACCTTAGATACCATGTTTGGCCATTTGAGGTCAATTTATAATAATGGACCATGCAACTTGTCATAAATGACACGAAAAGCATTTAACACTTTAAGGCTTTTGACTTTATACTCACTCCGTCCAATAATAGTTGTTCACTGTTAGTGCCGACAAAATGAGTCCATATTTGATAATTCGCCTAATCGCCCATATTTTTTGGTGTTGGTTGAGTGATTTGTTATGGGTAAAATATGGATTGATATCCATATTCAACCCATAAAAATATGAATAAAATATCGATAAACTATGGGTAAAATATGGATAAAGTATGAATTAGCCAAATGAGCTAAGTTTTCAACTTTTCTTTCGCTCAATATCCATGATATAACTAAATATATTGTAACTTCTCTTCTTTTTTATGTCTTTTTTAAAATTAATTATTCTTCTCTATGATTGAAATGATTAATATTGACATTGCTTAAAGCGCATCACGCATGTTTTAATCCTAAAATTAGATATTCGTTCACTTTGAAATTAAAATTATTTTACTGTTGTTATTTCATAAATTTATTTTATATTGAAAAGTCATATGATTTTCTTTTACTTTTGATACAATATAACTAAATAAAGTATTTAAAACAATTTTCACATAAAAAAAAAGACTAAGATATTTTCTCCATGTTGAATTTTTAAGTAGATTACTATTTACTCATGAAAAAAAGGGTAAAGTAGTATTTTACCCAACTCATTTGTTACCCAATCAATTTCTCCCCATATCAAATATGTGCGGGTTGAATTATTACCATTTTATGTTAATTCATTTTCAACTCGTTCAAATTTGACCCAACCCACCCATTTGCCACCGCTAGGCATAATACATAAATGTACCCTTACATTTGGTCTCAACCGGCATCTACGTCCTCCAACTTTGAGTGTGCACAAGTATACATTAAAACTTGTATAAAGTTGAACAAGTAAAACATGTGTCCTAAATTACGAAGGACGCAAATTGGCGCGTAGAACTCCACATAGGATGCATGAGTCTACTTCTACAAGTTTAAGTGTGTATTTGTACTCTCCCATTTTGAAAGGCATAAAAACATTGTATTATGCCATAATTTATATAGCTCTTGTTCCCTTGTCGATTTCTTATAGAATATAGAATGTTAATGAGACTGCAGTTTTTTGTGATAAATTTCTAAGTCAAATATCAAACATTAAAGGGATGAAAGTGACACAACTTCAGGAGAAAACATAATAATTTTGAAAACTTTCAACAAGAACACAATTCAATTCTGCAACATAATGACTATCAACAATTTTAGTTTTTTAATTACAATTCTAATTCTGCCAAAATATAGAGAGTAAATCCCCTTTATTTTAGGGCATTGTACAGTAAATACATCCATTTTTAATAATTAACTCATTAATTACTCAACTACCAAAGACCAGGTCAATTTTCACTGCTAATGAATGATGCAGATGAGACAAATTGCTTCTTTATACAGGAGGGCAAGTAGTGTGCCTAATCCAAAACTCGATGAATAATGAATCTGCCTTTCTATCTTTTTCCACTTTATCAATCAGACACGTGACATGTACCTAACTCCTACATCATGTATCGCGCTTGTTTACCATATAACAGTAACAAAAGTAATGAATGACTCGAGTAAAAGTAGTTGTGTCTGACATCACTAATATATCCTCAAACAAATGAATTAACCCAAAAAAATGCACACTTTTTTGGATTCTTATGTTTAATTTTGGAGCCTACAATTGCCAATTAGTTGGAGCCCGCCACAGTCCTGTAGGGTAGCATAGGTAACCCCCATCTAGTCAATTGAATAAGATTGAAGTATTCAAAATCTATTTCTAATTCAAAATTCAAAGTATCTATTTTTTTTCTGAGGTTAACTACTCGAAAAGAGACGAAAACGACAAGTCAAATATTTGTTGTTTAGAGAGAAATGCCATCTTATAACAGAAATGTTCTTCTTTTGGTTTGATTTTTCACATTTTTTCCAAATATTCCAAAAGGACTAAACAATTTCCATGAAAGGATTTATATTTTTCTATTTCTGTTTCTCTAATATAGTGTCATATCTATTCATATTTTCCACTGCTTTAGACACTATATCGAACGATAACTCCATCAAAGATGGACATACCATAGTTTCAGCTGGTGGAAACTTTGAGCTTGGATTTTCAGCCCTGGAAATTCCAAGAATCGATATATCGGTATATGGTACAAGAATTTACCTAAAGGCAGAGAAGTAGTGTGGGTTGCCAATAGAGTGAACCCACTGAATGACACTTCTGGCATATTAACAGTCAGTAGCAAAGGGATTGTACTACTCAATGGAAATCAAGACGTGATTTGGTCATCGAATTCATCGAAAAGTTTCATAAAACCAGTGGCTCAGCTTTTGGACACTGGAAATCTTGTCTTAAAAGATAACAGTTTGGTAAATAAAAAGGACTATGCTTGGCAGAGTTTTGATTATCCAGACAGTACTTTGTTACCTGGCATGAAGTTAGGCCTTAACTTGGTCACGGGCAAGTATTGGACTATGTCGTCGTGGAAGAGCAGTGATGATCCTTCTCCAGGAGCATATCTGGATCGCCTCGACACCAGTGGTTATCCTCAATTCTTTGTGTGGGAAGGTCCTGCAATAAAGTTTAGCTCAGGAATATGGAATGGACATTTATTTGTTGGAGGACCAAATTTGAAACCAAATCCTTACTATACATTTGAGTTTGTGAACAATGACAAGGAGATTTACTATAAATATGAGCTTATCAATACTTCCCTTCCAAGCAGGTTGGTCTTGAATCCAGCAGGCCTGCTTCAACGACTCTTATGGATCGAACGGAACCAGAACTGGTTCCTTTACTCCACTGGACAGATGGATAATTGTGACCGTTATGCCTTGTGTGGTCAATTTGCACGGTGCAATATCAATGACTCACCTCCATGTGATTGTTTGAGAGGATTTCAGCCTAAAAATCAACAAGAATGGGATGCAGCAGATTGGTCTAGTGGGTGTGTACGAAGAACTCCGTTGACATGTGGGACAAGTGACAGGTTTCTCAAGTATTCGAGTGTGAAATTGCCAGATACACGCCATTCCTGGTTCGACAAAAGCATTGGCCTCGAGGAATGCCAAAGGCTGTGTCTGAAAAACTGTTCATGTACAGCATATTCCAATCTTGATGTTAAAAATGGCGGGAGTGGATGCTTACTGTGGTTTAAAGAACTCGTTGATATCAGGGAATACGCTGAACTTGATCAAGATCTCTATGTAAGGATGGCTGCATCAGAATTAGGTAAGTCTCCTTATGCTAAGATGAATCACACATTCATACCACAGGGGAATTTTAGTAACTCAGTTGATTGACTATCTGAACTTTCACCTTGTTTATGAGGGTTCGGTTCCAAATCCCCTTTCCCATTTCCATTTTTCCTTCCCCTACCCGGCTACCCCCACCCCCATTTCAAAAATAAGAATCATACCGGAAGGTTTTCACAAATCATAATGAACTTTTTCACAGGTTCAGGCTATATGGGAAACACAAGAATATCAGTCATTGCAATTATATTAACAGTTTCAGCAATCATCCTAGTTGGTTTTCTATTTTGGTTTGCTATGCAGAGAAAGAAAGGGGATAAAGGTTAGAAAATTTGTCCGTCACGTTGAAGTATAGTTATTTCGTTCACCTCAATATCTTTACGAAAAAAAGTTCAACTTTACAGGAGTAGGAGAAGGAAAAGGAAAGGAAGATATGGAATTACCTTTGTTTGATGTGATGACTATTTCTGCTGCAACTAATAATTTCTCATCTGATAATATCATCGGAGAGGGTGGCTTTGGATCTGTTTATCGGGTAACTAAAATTTGTATTCTCTCTGTATCTTAGTCAAATATATGAATGATTTTCTTGTGGCTTAGACTTCGCGTGGATTGTGTGACGGGGAAAACTATCAACAGGACCAGAAATAGCAGTAAAGAAGCTCTCCAAACATTCCGGACAAGGTTTTGAGGAGTTGAAGAATGAAGTTGTTCTGATTTCCAAACTTCAACATAGAAATCTAGTTAGGCTTCTAGGCTGTTGTCTTGAAGGGGAAGAAAGGATGCTAATTTATGAATATATGCCAAACAATAGCTTGGACTTCTTCATCTTTGGTTCGATTCTCTTGACTCATTTCGTCTAAAATTCATCTTACCATATCAGTATTGTTCTGCTAACGCAAAATGAGCTGATGTTTCTGCAGATGAATGCAGGAAGAGACAACTTCCCTGGGAAAATCGATTTCGTATTGCGATGGGAATATCAAGAGGGATTCTTTATCTTCACCAGGATTCCAGATTAAGGATCATACATAGAGATCTAAAGACAAGCAACATTTTACTGGACAGTGAATGGAATCCCAAGATTTCAGACTTTGGACTGGCTAGGATTATTGGTGGTGACCAAAACGAAGCAAGAACAAAACGAGTAATAGGGACATAGTAAGTTCAATTAGATAACTCATTCACGCTTTCATCTTTACCTCTGTTGGTATGCGTATATGGACTTGAGCAATTCTCCCTCATAAATTAGATTTGAGTTGAGTTAGACTCAAGTGTCATATCCTTACATGGTATCAGAGCCAGGTAAATCCCCGTAGGGCTCCTGGTTCATGCTGGTGGTTTGCTCATATGAAATTGGGTAATTTTTCCCCTTATGAGCTAGCTTTTGAGTTGAGTTAGGCATGTGTCATATCTTTACAATCTCCACAAAATTACTTAACCCATATTAAACATTATATGTCTTTGTGCAGTGGATATATGTCTCCAGAATACGCAGTTGATGGGAAATTTTCAGTGAAATCAGATGTTTTCAGTCTTGGTGTTCTTCTACTAGAAATAGTAAGTGGAAGAAAGAATAGAACATTTCGTCATCCAGATCACCACCATAGTCTTATAGGACATGTAAGCAAGATACAGATCCAAACATTTGCCTTTGTCATTTCATGCTACACTTGTATTTCCTACATGTCATTGAAAACTATAATTGATTTTGCTATAGGCTTGGTTATTATGGAACGAAGGAAAAGCCTTGGAACTAATCGATGATTGTTTAAAAGAATCGTTTGTGGAATCCCAAGTGCTAAGATGTGTTCATGTGGCACTGTTATGTGTTCAACGACTAACAGATGAAAGACCAACAATGTCATCAGTGGTTTTCATGTTAAGCCATGAAGAAGTGGCATTACCTCAACCAAAGGAGCCTGGTTTCTTCATAGAGAGAAGTATAGCTGAAACAGATGATTCAAATGAGAAAAGATGTATCAGTGACAATGTTTTGACATTAACAATTCTTCAACCAAGATAGCAATGGAGGAACCAGGAGTTCAAGAACCTTCTATTGTATAAAGGTGATTCAACAACTAATGTATATAAAATACAGAAAATATGTTCATTCCTATATGTGCAGTAAAATATTTTGACAAAGGGTCTTCAACTGAACCCCCTCTAGACCATGCAGCTCCGCCCATGATTGTTACTGGACGAGATTTACTAACATGCTTACACAGAACAATTGCGTATATCTTTCTAATATTTGATTAAGACTCACGAGCCATCGGGACAATTGTGTCAAGTTGTGCCAAATTGTCAGAACATGATGGAAATGGACATATAAGTTGTTACACAGTATAATGACTTAAAGTAGATCTGAGTGGCTAAATGATAGCCCTCTGACTTTGTTGAGCAATTATTTTTCCTCGTGACTACAAATCAACATCATGTCCTGGGGGAGTGTTTCTTTGCAATCACATTCATCATATCTTTTTCCACATCTCTATCACCAAACTTGAGTTTTGTGCAACTTTTTTCTGGTTTTTCTACCCGGTGTTCAGTACCAGCTTTGGGGGCAACTATTCAGGATTCCCTCTTTAGCAGGTAAAATTCTCCCTGGCAAAGGTAACTTCCTTCCCGGGGATTAAAACCCCGGGAAAATCTATTGAAAATACATATCATGCACATAACAATCTTTATAATATATGGGGCAGAACTTTTTTTGAGAAGTGCTAAACAGGGTAGGGCAAGGCGGGTCGATATCTTAGCAGGTCAAGGCTTGTCTCGTGTTAACCCGTCCTATTGACATCCCTACCTACTTTAAGGTAGGCCAGCTACAACAAGACACCCATAAATCCCAGAATGCCTACCTTCCTAGTTCCTGAAACGATGTAAAAGTAAAACTTTGCATTTGATTCTCATTTGAACAACATACAGATATATATTCAGAGGTAGTTACAACAAGTAGAAGGAAATGTTCTCGAAAACACTCATAAAATAATAATTCAAAAAATTGAAGTCATTCCCAACAAAAAAAAAAGGCCGTTCAATCAAGCCAAAAAACAAATCCCTTGATGGTTTATACTCCTAAGGCATAAAGCAGTGCAACGGAAGCTCCTACATTGATTGTCCAGAGATATATGGTTTGAGACAAAGTATTAGCACCACTGCATTGGTCATTAGAACCACTGAAGCATCCAGGTCTACTTATCTTAGGCTCTACTCCACCTGTGGAAAAGCTACTCTTTGGTTTGCCATTACTGAAGAGTACACACCAGAAATAGGGGCCACCACCACCGGAGCCACTCACTGCAGCACCAACCTCAGTGTGATTCTTGCTATAGAGAATATCCAAACTTTTGGTATTTCTTATAAGAATATCATTGAATGCTTCAGAAGGTTCGGCATACTTAGATTGACATGCGAGAAATCTTCCAGTTATTTGAGCAAGCGATGATGCCTGCACACCACAGTTAGGGGCAAATTCTTGGGCGAATTCAGATTCAGCAGGTTTCTTTCCATCTGGCCCTCCAACTACTTTACAATCACCTCCGTATGCTTTTATATATTGCAGAGCCAAGCATGCCAAGCCAGGGTTACTGTATAAGGAGGATAATTTATTCGCAGTTCTGTTACTATTAAGGGCAGCTACCAGCTCATCAGCAGGATTATCAGTTACCTTGGCTGTAGTTTATCAGGCCAATATATGTGTTAGAGATTGATCATAAAGGCAATAATAGTGAATCAAGATCGAGAAGATATCTGCTTGAAGGAATACACATTGAGAATGACAAGCGTATATTACATCTAAACCCAAGAGGCTTGAGACACATGTCAGTATGCTTTCGGTAATTGGAAGTACAAGCAATTACCTAAGACTGACTAATGTTAGAAGAGCCAGAGAAGGAGAGTAAACATCATTTAGGCTGTAACTATAATTCTAGCACACTCATGGAAAGATTATCAACAACAACCATATTAGCAAGAGAGTTATAAGAAGCAAAGGACAAAGATAAAAGATTAGGCACCGACATAGTATCCGAAGGCATAAATTAAAGCAACTTGAGCATTGTCCTTCCATTAGTGGTTTAGAGTCCCACAATTGCTAGGGAAAGACTAATGGTAGCTTATACGTACTTTGACAACCCTCCTCTCATGAGCTAATTTTGGGGTTGTCACACCCTGGTGTCATATTGTTGGAATGGATTAGAGTCTACATTAGTTAGAGAATGACTAGTGGTCTCCTTATATGGAATTAGGCAATCATCTTCACATGAGACGGCTTTTGTGGCTAGGTGTTATATCTCTACCGGTATCTTCTCATGATACCACAAATTACAAAGACCGAAAAGCCATTTGAGCAGCTTCCCCTCACTATTCACAAAACCAGAATTTGCAGATTGACTAAATAGTTTCTAGTCAGTGCTATAAATGCAACATACCAACAAAATCAGAAAATTTGTAGGTTGACTATATAGTTTCTGGGCAGAGTGCCATAAATACAACATGTTCCTATACCATTAGTTAGCTTAACAAGGCAAGAATCACATAGAAACCAATGTTCTATTAGTAAGATATATCTTTAGTAATCTCACAATTATACAAATAACATATTCCAAATACCTCCCAAGGAAAACTCAAATTTGCACATTGCTAGTTAATATTGATCACTATAGAGCAACCAGATAATCTCATTAAACAAAGTCTAGAAAAGTAGATCTATAAATCTCAGAAACTATGCACTTTATATATTATAACTGAAATCCTATTAGCATGAACTTAAAATCTTTCAATGCTGAAATTACTAAGCAATCAGCACATTATAGTTTAATCAATAAATTATACACCAAAAATTGAAACTCAATCATTAATTAGATCCAACAGTAAGATAGTTTAAGTAGCAAAACACATTCAAAAATGAAAAAAAAAATAAAAAGAAGAATAAAGAATCCTTACTTTGAACTTTAGCAGCAGAAGCTGAGATGAAGAAAATGCAAAGAAGAGGAAACCATTGAAGCATTGCCATTTCTGTACAGAAGATGTCGGTGGGAGTGGGGCGGGTGGGTGTAGAGAAGAAGCTAGCTGTTGAGCAGAGGAAAAAAAGTTTGTTTGTACGTCTACTTCGATCTGATGTTTTTAAAACTCACCAGGATATTGAACTTAATTACAGTAATGCCACTAACTGAATTTTCATTTTTCATTTTTCATTTTCAACTGATAAAAGAACTAAAAATTAATGTATGACCAAACTGCCCTTAAAGAGTCCACGTGATTTCAAACAATTTAGGAAGCTTCTCTAATCTGCATTCACTTCAAAAAGTCTTATTTCGAATGTAAAAATTATCTATTAAAGGGGATTCCTTTTTAGGGCTCGAATCGAATCATCTAAAGATAAGGTCTCTTACCACAACCATATGGTGGTATTCTAAACAACTTGGAACATAAGCTGGTGGTAGTTCTAAACAACTTGGAACATAAGCTAGTAGAATTCTCTAAAGTTGAGTGTGAGTGATTTAAAATTTAAGTTATTATCATTTATCAAATTTATTATGTACTTTACTTTATTAAAATATTTCATATATTGAGTATGAAAATATTCTTGTTGAGAGCTCCACCCCAATGGATCTTGCAGAATGAATCTTACAATTTACAATCCGAATTTAGTCCGTGAATTCCGAGCACCAATTAGGAAAACAAAAACAAAAATTACTTCATATAGAATAGGGCAACTATGTTTGATAGAATATATTCATTGTCTCCCGAAATTGTAATGCATGATAATAATTGATATAGATAACGTTCATATTCTAAAATTAAACAAATTATATCACATAATGTTATAACTTATAAACGGTTGAAACTAGAGTTGTTGGGAGTACACTTGATATAGATAACATTCATAGTAATAAACAAATTATTTCACATAACATTATAAATGGTTGAAACTAGAGTTGTTGGGAGTCTCAATGAAGAGAACCCCTCCAAAAATTGGCGTATGCCACTAATTGCAGCACGTACACGGTATTCTTTAGTAAAAGGCGAAAGAATAGTTCGCTGTGTACTCACTGCGTGGCTGCGTGATTTTTGTTGCATAGCTGTGCTGCACTTGTATATTGTGACAACTTTTGAATTTCTTGTTGTTTATCGATGTGGTAATTTTCGGGTCGCCTCACTTCTTTTTTGCTGATTCTGAAGAAGTATATGCTCACAAGTGACTGATGAAATGTCCAAGAGGATGTTTTGGACTGAGCATCTTGAATTTCTTATGCAGGTTTGGTTATAACTACATTCAAATTAAATATTTATACATATTCAACGCATTTCCTAGTTCACATACATGGCTTAAATAAAGTTTATCTGGTTCATGATAGCTCCGCCCTTGACTTTAAGTTGACCTTATAATGTCATTGAGTTGTGTGATGAACACTTACAATTTATGGTAATAAGCAGTTTCTAGTTGTTCGAATTGCATCTTGTATGGTAACTTTAAACAGTGGCGAATCAAGATTTACGGTTGATGGGTTCTGAACTAGCCAACTGAATTTATAGTTCATTTTAGTTATACATATTTCAGGGATCTCTTAATAAGCATATATACTAGATTCGTCCAAACTAGTATCTAATAAGTAATATTGTAGCTCTGCACTGACTTTAAGTTGGACTTAGAATGGCATTGAGTAGTGTTCATTTATTTTCCCTGCCTTGATATGAAACTGGCATTAAGCTGCCTCTTTTAGTACACTATATCATATATAAACTAGTACTGTTTGACAAACGAGACAAAGTAAACACATTTCAAAACATCCAATAGTGATTATTTGTCTATCTTGGCTCAAGAACAGTTAACGTCGCGTTGTTACTTAGATATTCTTCATCAGTAGATTCCATTGGATTCCTCTCTGTGAAAAAACCTGGATGCTTTGGTTGAGGAAGAACCAGACCTTCATTTCCCAACCAAAAAACCACTGATGCCATTATAGGCCTGTCCTCTGGGAGTTTCTGGACGCATAACAAACCGACCTGGATGCATCTCAACACTTGAGATTCTGAAAATGATTCTTTCAAACATTCATCCATCAATTCCAACGCGTTGCCTTCAGTCCAAAGTAACCATGCCTATATTACAAACAGAACAACACATTCATACAGTTGTAATCACAATAGAAAGCTAAGAGTGAATAAAGGGAATGAAGTTTTGTGCTTACATGTCCCAAGAGATTGTGATGATGTTCCAAATGATGAAATTTCCTGTTCCTTCTACCACTAACTATTTCAAGAATAATTACACCAATGCTGTATACATCGGATTTTACTGAATATTTCCCATCAACAACATACTCCGGGGACATATATCCACTACATCAATTCAATAAGTTTATGATCATGTACTGATCTAATATAATAAAGATTCTACGATTTAAAGATGTGTAGAAACTGTTAGGACCGTAAATAAGCAGGTGTAAACGCGGAAGCTAGCAAAGCAAACCTCGAAAGACCACGAGTAAGAAGACAACGAGAAATATACCAAAAGACACAAAGATTTAACGTGGTTCGGTCAATCGACCTACGTCCACAAAGGAGATGAGCAATCCACTATAAATATGAGAGTACAAAATACAGAGGGAAACAACCTCAACCAAATCACTCGGAATACATGGGAGGTTCACACAAGTGATAACGTATCAAGCTTGTGACCCACAAATTCTCCCTCTAACCACAACTCTCAAATCCCTTAAGACTACATTGTGAATGCTAATTAAGTTAGAAGGAACATGCCTCTATTTATAGAGTCCTAAACCTTTTCCTACCAGAAAAAGGATTAGTCAATTCAAAACCTTTTCCTTAAAGGAAAACCTATTTATGGTAAGAAATTTAGGACAAATAAAACCTAACAAATCTCCCCCTTGGCCTGAATTTCTGACAAAATAAATTTGTCCACCTTCTTCACTTAATCTTCAACAACTTGCTTCTCCTCTCCATAATCTCCTTTGCAAAATTTATGTCTCAACACAGAGAACCTCTCTGAAACAATTTCTCCAACAAAATCTTCATTACTGTCAAAAAGGTTGCGACTACAACTACACCCGTCAAGATGAACACATCCTTCTAACCTGGTTCAATCATCAATTATCGAACCACTAAACCTGACTCCATCATTGAATCTGGCTCTGATACCACTTGTTAGGACCGAAAATAAGCAGGTGTAAACGCGGAAGCTAGCAAAGCAAACCTCGAAAGACCACGAGTAAGAAGACAACGAGAAATATACCAAAAGACACAAAGATTTAACGTGGTTCGGTCAATCGACCTACGTCCACAAAGGAGATGAGCAATCCACTATAAATATGAGAGTACAAAATACAGAGGGAAACAACCTCAACCAAATCACTCGGAATACATGGGAGGTTCACACAAGTGATAACGTATCAAGCTTGTGACCCACAAATTCTCCCTCTAACCAAAACTCTCAAAGCCCTTAAGACTACATTGTGAATGCTGATTAAGTTAGAAGGAACATTCCTCTATTTATAGAGTCCTAAACCTTTTCCTACAAGAAAAGGATTAGTCAATCCAAAACCTTTTCCTAAAAGGAAAACCTATTTATGGTAAGAAATTTAGGGCAAATAAAACCCAACAAATCTCCCCCTTGGCCTGAATTTCTGACAAAATAAATTTGTCCACCTTCTTCACTTAATCTTCAACAACTTGCTTCTCCTCTCCATAATCTCCTTTGCAAAATTTATGTCTCAACACAGAGAACCTCTCTGAAACAATTTCTCCAACAAAATCTTCATTACTGTCAAAATAGTTGCGGCTAGAACTACACCCGTCAAGATGAACACCTCCTTCTAACCTGGTTCAATAATCGATTATCGAACCACTAAACGTGACTCCGTCATTGAATCTGGCTCTGATACCACTTGTTAGGACCGAAAATAAGCAGGTGTAAACGCGGAAGCTAGCAAAGCAAACCTCAAAAGACCACGAGTAAGAAGACAACGAGAAATATACCAAAAGACACAAAGATTTAACGTGGTTCGGTCAATCGACCTACGTCCACAAAGGAGATGAGCAATCCACTATAAATATGAGAGTACAAAATACAGAGGGAAACAACCTCAACCAAATCACTCGGAATACATGGGAGGTTCACACAAGTGATAACGTATCAAGCTTGTGACCCACAAATTCTCCCTCTAACCACAACTCTCAAATCCCTTAAGACTACATTGTGAATGCTAATTAAGTTAGAAGGAACATGCCTCTATTTATAGAGTCCTAAACCTTTTCCTACCAGAAAAGGGATTAGTCAATTCAAAACCTTTTCCTTAAAGGAAAACCTATTTATGGTAAGAAATTTAGGACAAATAAAACCTAACAGAAACTTACTATGTCCCTACTATACTCTTAGTTTCTCCTTCCACTTGATCTCCACCAAATATCTTGGCAAGGCCGAAGTCAGAAATTTTGGCATTCATGTCAGTATCTAATAAGATGTTGCTGGTCTTGAGATCTCTGTGAATAATTCTTAATCTTGAGTCCTGGTGAAGGTAAAGAAGACCTCTAGATATTCCTATAGCAATTTCAAAGCGGTTCTTCCATGAAAGTGAAGTTTTTCTGCTTGGATCTGCACAACGGAGAACTAATCATTGAGTGATGCAGAGATATTGAGGACGTATATCAAGTACTATTTACTAATGGATCATGAAAAGCAGACCAAAAATGAAATAGTCCAAGCTAGCATTGGGCATAAACTCATAGATGAGCATCCGTTCTTCTCTTTCAAGGCAGCAACCTAAAAGCTTGACAAGGTTCCTGTGTTGCAGCTTGGAAATGAGAACGAATTCATTTTTTAACTCTCGTAAGCCTTGTCCAGAATGCTTTGATAACCTCTTCACTGCTATCTCTTGTCCATTTGGTAGGATACCCTGCAATTTCTATCAAGGGTCAAACATGCCATTTTAAGTTAGACGTTGAGGATCAAAGTTGATTTACCTTGTAAACCGGTCCAAATCCACCCTTCCCGATCACATTCGTAGCAGAGAAGTTCCCAGTGGCAGTAGTAACAGTAATTAAATCAAACAATGGAAGCTCCATGTCCTCATTTTCAACTTCTGGACCTGTCAATATACATACGCCCACCACAAACATGATATCAATGAGAATTTAGTAAAGGCAACCAATGTCAGCTAGATAGAAAATTCACCCAGCCAGCACAGCATTTAGACTTGACAATTTTCTTATGAAGTTGTAGACAAGAGTGACTCAAGTATATTACCTATTCTTCTTTTCCTTTTTTGGAAGTAAAACCAAGCTAAAAAGCTGAGGATAAATGTTGCTACCACTGCTGAAATGACACCAATCAGGACTGACATCTTTCTCCTTTGCTTCCTGTCTGAATATGTTCAATAATTAGTTCATAAGCAGTCCTCAATTTACATATACGTCTCCTTTTGTTTTGAAGCGCTGCCTGCAAACTTGGTAATAAGTAATTTGTTGACCAGGGATTCTTCAGTTTCAAAGAGCTGTGCATTTATATATTGAACAACAAAATGAAAATGGTGCAGAGTAGGGTCATTACCTATTTCAGAAGCAGCAACTCTCACAAACAGGTTTTGCTCATTTTGGCTCAACTCTCGAATATCAATGAGATCTCCGAACCATAGTAAGCATCCACTTCCGCCATTTCTGACATCAAGATTTGAGTAGGCTGTACAGTTGCAATTAGCTAAGCATAATTTCTCACATTCTTCAAGGTTAATGCTCTTATTAAACCAGGAATTTCTAGAATCAGGCATCTTGATGCCTGTAAATTTAAGAAAACCGTCTTTGTTACAATCCAAAGAAGTGCTCCTAACACAACCAGAAGACCAATCTGCTGCAGACTGTTGAGGAACCCTGTGAAGTCATAATTAAGTAATCAATATAATATCTATGTGCTTGGTCCAAGAAATAGAATCGAACACACACATGAAGGGGCGTGTGAGATCATAACTAAGTAATCAAGTGTGTTATCGCTAATAGCTTAAGGTGTGATGATCACTCATTTTAACAATACCTAGGATTGAAACCTTGCAAACAGTCACATGGAGGGGAGTTATTGATGTTGCAACTTGCATAAGGACCGCATAAAGCAAAACGACCACAGTTATCAAACTGTACTGTTGAGTACAGAAACCAGCTTTGACTGCTCTCAATCCATGTTAGGTGTTCTATCAGCCCTTCCGGGTTGAGCACCATCCTGCTGGGCAGTGACTCGTTCTTAAGCTTGAATTGGTAGTAAATTTCCTGCTGATTAATTATAAACTCGGAAGTGTAATGTGTATTTGGTCTACTATTAGCACTAACAGTAAATGCATTACCTTTCCATATCCCTGAGCTAGACACTATAGTTGAATTTTTCCACACAAACAATTGCGGGTATCCATGAGAATCAAGACGGTTTATATATTCACCAGGAGAAGGATCATCAATGCTCTTCCAAGACGACATATACCAATCCATGCTCGTGACCAAATTACGTCCAAGTTTCATTCCAGGTATAAAAGTATTTCCTGGATAATCAAAACTCTGCCACGCGAAGTTAATTTCCAGGTCTCTTTCATTTCCATCATTGACAACAAGGTTCCCGGAATCCAGGATCCGTGCTTTTGGATCCTTTAACGATCTTGATGAGTTTGATGACCAAATTGAGGTATTGGAATTATCAACAAGTACAAGAATTCCATTGGGTTTGAGTGTTAACACTCCTGATGTGTCATTAAGTGGAATATCTCTGTTTGCAACCCAGACAACAGTTTGAGTTGATATCTTCTTGTACCATATGCCTACGTAACGATTCTTCCGATTTCCAGAACTGAAAAATCCAAGCTCATAAATCCCACTAGCTGAAACAATTGTGTCACCGTCTCTAATGGATCTATCTGTTGTGATCGTGTCTGATTCCGCGGAAATTAGTAAGATGAAGAAAAAATGGGAGCAAAGGAATAAAATCAGTAGCCCTTTTGATAGATTCTGACTCATGTTTAAAAGCCTTGACACAGAAAAGAATACTGATTAACTTCTTTTTTTTTTGTCATGTCCAAAAATGTTTCTATATAAAGAAAATTAAAAAAATAAAACACTTCTTTGAATACTTTTAACCTCTTAATGAAAGGTTAATCACAACTACTTCTAAGAATTAGATGTCAAAGTCTGAACTTGTCAAAAGTTGTACACCTTTGACTTCCCATTTCCACCATTAACCTAGCGTTTGCAATTGCACGCTACAGAATTATTCGTACAAACATATGGCATGCATCTATTTTCTCGATGTGAACACATGAAATGTATTCGAGTAAAACCTACCTAAAATGAGTTAGTATTAATGACGATGTGACATCTTGGACTAGTAACAGCAGAACTAAGAAAAAAGAAACTGATGTCTTTTTTATTTTCTATTAATATTAATGCATTGAAGTTGTAAAGTCACCATCTAATATTCAACTGAGAGAAAAAATATAAAGAATAGTTTGCCATGCTGCAAGAAGAATCTTCAACTTTTTGAATGGAAGTCATTTTTGATGAGGAGACTTTAGTTTCTCCGAAAAAGTCGGACGTTCCAGTGTAAATCTGGATTAATTGTGCTACAAAGCGTGTACTAAATGTGTACACACACTTTCTGGTTTTCTTCTGAATAATTAGATATAATTTGTGGTTGATTGAACTTGGATCCACAATGGCCTTACCTCGATTACAACGAGCTAACTGATAAATTGAGCTGATTCTGTTGAATCCATTGAATTCCTTTCGATAAAAAATCCAGGCTGCTTTGGTTGAGGAAGAACCAGGCCTTCATTTCCCAACCAGAAAACTACTGATGCCATTGTAGGCCTATCCTCGGGGTGTTTTTGGGCGCACAACAAACCAACCTGGATGCATCTCAACACTTGAGATTCCGAAAATGATTCTTTCAAACATTCATCCATCAGTTCCGACGCTTTGTCTTCGGTCCAAAGTAACCATGCCTAAATCACAAACAGAACACATTTATACAAATGCATCCACAGTAGAAAAAGTGAGTAAGGGAACAAAGTTAAGTGTTATATGTGCTTACATGTCCCAAAAGATTGTGATGATGTTCCAAATGAAGAAATTTCCTGTTCCTTCTGCCACTAACTAGTTCTAGAATGATAACGCCAATACTGAATACATCGGATTTTACTGAATATTTCCCATCAACAGCATACTCAGGTGACATATATCCACTGCATCAACTCATCAAATTTAAAATTCAAGTACTGATTGAATGTCTATCATAAAGATTTGTAGAACTTACTATGTCCCTATCACTCTTTTAGTATTTCCTTCCACTTGTTCTCCGCCAAAAATTTTGGCAAGGCCAAAGTCAGCAATTTTGGCATTCAGGTCGCCGTCTAGTAAAATGTTGCTGGTCTTGAGGTCTCTATGAATAATTCTAAATCTTGAGTCCTGATGAAGGTATAGAAGACCGCGAGATATTCCCACAGCAATTTCAAAACGATTCTTCCATGCAAGTGAAGCTTTTCTGCTTGGATCTGCACAATGTAGAACCAATTCTTGAGTGATACAGAGATATTGAAGACTTATCAAGTAGTAATATTTAGTTAATGAATCACGAAAAGCAGACCAAAAATGGAACAGTCCAAGCTAGCATTGGGCATAAACTCATAGATTAGCATCTTTTCTTCTCCTTCAAGGCAGCAACCCAAAAGCTTGACAAGGTTCCTATGTTGCAGCTTGGAAATGAGAGCAATTTCATTTTTTAACTCTTGAACGCCTTGTCCAGAATACTTCGATAGTTTCTTTACTGCTATCTCTAGTCCATCTGGTAGAATACCCTGCGATTTTCTCTCAAGGGTCAAATATTTTCCCTTCTTGCTTTTAGTTGAAGATCAAAGTTGATTTACCTTGTAAACCTGTCCAAAGCCACCCTCACCAATCACATTCGCAGAAGAGAAACTTTCAGTGGCAGTAGTAACAGTAACTAAATCAAACAATGGAAACTCGAGGTCCTTGTTTCCAACTTCTGAACCTGTCAACATATATTTTCCGATCACAGACATGATATAATTCAACTTATTCTCAATCATTTGATACAATCGAACAATGTTAGCTAGGCGAGTTAAAAAAGCATTTACAGATAACAATTTTCTAATACCTCCAGTATGTTTATCTGTTTTTTTGTTCTTTCTTTGGAAAGTAAACCAAGCTACAAAGATGAGGATAAAAGTTGCTACTAGTGCTGAAATGACCGCAATCAGGAGGGACCTCTTTCTGCTCTGATTCCTGGCTGGATCTGTTTAATAAAAAGTCCATAAGCAGTTTTCAATTGAAGGAATTGACAATATCAGTATGAATTGCTTCCGCGACTATCAGTGACATCAGATAGTAAAGTTCCTTAAATTCTAAAGAGTTGTGCTTATATTGTGCAAAAGAACACGAAAATCGTATAGAGTAGGGTCATTACCTAATTCTGAAGCAGCAACTCTCACAAACAGGCGTTGCTCATTTTTGTTATACTCTCTAATATCAATGAGTTCACCGAACCATAGTAAACATCCACTTCCGCCATTTCTTATATCAAGATTTGAGTAGGCTGTACAATTGCAATCAGCCAAGCACATTTTCTTGCATTCTTCAAGATTCATGCTTACATTATACCAGGAGTGTCTAGATTCCGGCATCTTGATATTCGTAAATTTAAGAAAATCATCTTGGTTACAAGACAGAGCAGTTTTCCTTATACAACCATTAGACCAGTCGACTGCATACCATTGTTCAGGATACCTGTGAAGACATAATTAACGAATAAACATGGTATTAAAACAGACGGAAGAGTCGTGTGAAGGCATATTTTTAACAATACCTAGGCTCGAAACCTTGCAAGCAGTCACATGGAGGAGAGTTATTGATGTTGCAACTTGCATAAGGACCACATAAAGCAAAACGATCACAATTATCAGATTGTGTTAATACATAGACTATCCATCTCTGATTTCGCTCAATCCATGTTAGGTGTTCTTGTTATGCGGAATTCGAGATAATACGAGAAAATATAAACGCGAAAAACAAGACAACAGATTTACGTGGTTCACCAATAAATTGGATACGTCCACGGGAAGAGGGAAAGCAGTTTTATTAAGGAGAGGCAAGAACAGAATTACAGAATAGAGTTTGCCATAGCGTCTATATATAGTGCTAAGCTACGCCCTAACAGGCTTGGGCCCAACATACAGAATTGACAGATAATTAAGGACCCAATACAACAACATTGTATACCGTCGGGCCGGGGGCGTCTCCGCCCCCCCGGACCCCAGGCCAGGGGGCGCGTCGCCCCCCTGGACCCCCCGACTCGCTGACCGGGCAGCGAGACCCCGTCCTTTCTGTTTGTAACGGGTCCGATTCAAGGCATTCAACAGTTCTACCATTCCAGCCTGATTGATCACTACCCTGGTGGGCAGGGACTCGTTTAGCTCGTATTTAAAGTAAATCTCCTTCTGTTTAATAACAAACTCGAAAGCATAATATATAGCTGGTTGATTTTTTGGACTACTGCTAAATGTGATACCATTCCATGGCCCTGTGCTATATACTATAGATGAATTTTGCCACACGAAAAATTATGAGGATCAAGACGTTCTATATATTCACCATGCGCAGGATCATCACTGCTCTTCCATGACTCTATGTACCAATCCATGCCCGTGACCAGATTACGTCCAAGCTTCATCCCAGGTAATAAAGTATCTCCTGGATAATCAAAACGCTGCCACGCGAAATTAACTTCTGGATCACTATCATTTCCATCAGTCACAACAAGGTTACCAGAATCCAGGAGCCATGCTTTTGGATTCGTTAACGATCTTGATGAGTTTGATGACCAAATTGAGGCATTGGAATTACCAACAAGTACAAGAATTCCATTGGGATTGAGTGATAACACTCCTGAATTGTCATTCAGTGGGAAGTTTCTGTTGGCAACCCAGACAACAGTTCTAGTTGCTATCTTCTTGTACCATATGCCAACGTAACGATTCTTCGAATTTCCAGGGCTGAAAAATCCAAGCTCAAAAACCCCTCCAGCTGAAATAATTGTGTCACCATCTCTAATTGGTTTTTCTGTTGTGATTGTGTCTAATGCGGTGGAAATTAGTAAGACTGGAAGAAAAATTGAGCAAGAAAATAAAAAATGGTTCCCTTTCATGATTCTGATGATTCATGCCTTCGATTTCTCGAAAAACATGAAGTCTTAATAACACACACAAACACCAGTTAATCTTTTTTCACTTTTAACTGTTGAGAGGCAGCTAAGAATTAGGATGTGATAGGTCTGAACCTGTTCATTGTTGTATACCTTTGACTTCTAAAAGTGTTAAATATGTGATATATGATTGAAAATTCGATAATAATGCTTAATCGTAGTTAATTTATTGGCAATATATGTAGATAAACACTCAAACTTGTCATCAACTACTCGTTAGACACCTCTAGTTGGCATAAAAGTGGCTCGTGCACGAGTAAGGCAAACTTCACGTGTGAGCTAGAAACTGCCATGACATGTTAAATGATGGAACAGCGTAGAGCCAGTACAAGTGCGAGTTTTGAAGGTTCAACTGCTTTGCTCAAACTGTGTATATACATGGGTAAAATTAAATTTAAAATGTACACATATATAAGCTTTTGCATAATCATATGCATATTCAACTCTATGAAACAAAAACCATGCTGATTAATTAGTGTCATCTAGGAATCAGATTAGTACCTAAAGGTCTATTACAACAACAATAACATACTATTGGAGAATGTCAAATATCGTGCCTATGGCAAGGCCCACCAGGACTAGGTTGGCCCGGTTTGGAGTCATGATCAAACATGACGTTTGCTTGGTGGATTTAGTTAAGAAATAACGTTATGTTTTTGTTAAAAGCTATAACTTTTGGTATGACAGTAAACGTTTGATTCTAAATGTTACTAATGCTATGAGGATTTAATAATTTAAAATATCCTATCTGCATAGGGTAAGGAATTGATCAAATGAACCTCTTCATCATGCCCTTTAATGTCAGAAAAAATGTTGCATATATGACATGAACCACAATTTAATGATAAAGAAGGTTTTATTTGTATTATTAGAGTGTTAGCTGTCAATAACTGAATAAAAAAATATTTTGTATTATTAAAGCAAGTGGGCTTATTGAAAGTATGTTATTTTGTCGGTAAGCAAGGCTACCTTACACAAGTGGCTAAAATAATTTATGTAATCTGTAGTTTAATAGAAATTAAAGAGCCATAAAAAATTAATTTTAAAAAAATAAATAGAAAAATATTAGAATGGATATGAGTCCATTTCATCATTTTCAGCTCATGAAGTCTCTAAAAAAAAACTTATCTATTTCACTTTTGCTTCAAATCAATAAATATGCACTTAGAATTTCTATCGCATTATTATAATCAATTAATACATATTTATTTCATTTGATTATATATAATACATTCTCTCTATGTTTCATAATATTTGTTCATATAATTAAAAACAGAAATAGAATTTATTTTAAAAGATTTACTTTTCATTTAATTAAATTCTTTTTGAAAATTTTAATATTACAAAGTTCCAAAAAAATTCCTCCATTGCTAATCTTGATTGATAAGGCACATAAATAAAATGTATTGATTATCAAATGCGGATAAATTTAACTTGTTTAAAGAGCGTGTAAAGAGGAAAGTGGACAAATAATATGCAACCGGAGAAGAAATACTCTGTTTACAACTTAAGTTTACTTATTTTAGGAAATACTTAAGAAACAATTTGTGTTTGTTAATAATTTTATCAAATAAGTTATAAATTAATAAATATAATTTAACGTAAATATCACATACGAATAAATATTTAGGCCTCTTTGCTCAAGTTGACATAATGATTCGAATGGTTCTTTGAACCTTTTTGACATTAATAAACCAATCTCACATTGATGAAAGAAAGAACTGGGCAATTGTCAGCGCAATAATAAAATATATTTTTAAGTTTACACCCAACTGAAATTAATGACTTATTGTTCATTTTTATTATAAATAGTTGATTCATAAATAATATTTGTCATTTTACAAAAATAATGTACAAAATTATATTGTTTTTTCTATTTTATTTTTGTGAATTATTAGTGATGAAAGTAACATTTGACTAACATAAAAAAAAGTGAATAGTTCGTGTTCATTAGTCAAATTAGTTGATCAAAATAAATCAATTTATATTCGCTGATTGAAAAGTTTAACTTTAAAAAAATGTACAAAGATAAAATGGTAAATTCAATGCACCTGAAATAAAAAATAATGACATACAAATAGAAACAAAAGAAGGAGTAATTTCGACTAGAAAATTAACGTTAAAATTATTTTCTTAACTGTTAAAGCAAATTGCAATAGTTCAAGTAGAAAATTATATTTGCAGCATGTGAAAACTTGTCTTTTTGTTTTTATTTTTTCTCAGTATAATATTACAATATGCTGACTTTTTTTTTTTTTGCTGAAAATATGGTGATTTCATAACGATTTAAAGAGGAAAACAAGAAATGGATGTGTCAACCGTGAGAGCTGGAATTAGTTATTTCGACATGATTAATTACATAAGGAAACGGAAAAAAATATTTCGTTGTATTTTCTTTTAATCTGTCACATCATTTAAAAGAATTGATCAAATATTTGTCTCTTTAAAAAAATTTATCAAAAGACATAAATCAATTTCAGGGATAATGTTTGCACTTTTTATCTCTTAAATAATGATGAATTTTTATAATATTCGATTAATTGTATTTAATTTTTCATTAAGTTAAATGTGTGTTAATATGTGTTTTTTTAATCCCTTTATAAAAATATGTAGTTTTTAGGTTATTGGTTGAATAATATCACTCTCAAATATGTAATACAATCATAAAATCAACACAATACAACAACAATGAAATGATTTAATACTAAATAATTCATCAACGTTATAGAAATGATTTAACACTAAATAATTCACTAACGCTATAAAGATTCAAGATTAGAGAGATAAAAAAAACATAAATTAATTAAGATTATACATCTAATCAGACTATAATATGGGAAGTCAAAAGACTACAACTTTGAAAACTAGTCTTAGGTTGTTAGCCGCCTCTAGAGTTTTTGGAAAGCAAATATTAGTTCGTTTCCTTAAAATTATGGGAAAATTAAAGAGTTTTACATTTTACACAATAATTTAATAGTTATTGAATTGAAAATCAGGAGATAAAAGTAAAAAATGTCAAAAGATTTTATTTCAGGTAAAAGGTCTTGCATCATATACATGTACGATGGAAGGTAATTGTACATCATAAATTTTGTCGAGATAAATTTATTTGAATTTTTATTCTTTTTATACCAAATATATGTAAAAATATATTAAAAACCTCAATAAATATTAAATTTAAATCTGTGATTCCATATTCTGACACCATTATAAATTGAAATTTAAAAATATTGAAAATTAAATTCATTAAATTTTTAAATTTAAATTATAATCATTGAATTTTTAGATTTGAATCTATCTATAAATTCATACAAATTAAATTTTAGAAAAATAACACATATTTCATAAAATTATTCGAGATAGGCTCAAATTGGTCGATCACTGAGCCATAAAAGAAACCCATCGCATCCAGACAAAAGTTGGTTGACCATACCGACAAAGTTTTAACAATAAATTATCACCTCTACCCCATCTCTATATTTATGACACAAAGCTAACCTTTCAAAAAAAAAATGAAAAAATGATATACTCAAACCATCCTGTGGTGACAATATTTTATTCTTAATAAGAGATTTCAAGTTCGAATATTAAATATAAAAAAAAATTTGTTAAAGTAAATTTGAGTTCTGAATATAAATTAAATGATATTGAAAGTATTACCTGAATAAGCCGAGCGGAGCCGAGCCAAATCCGAATTAATATTTGATTATTGTACCATTTTTGATTGTCAACTATCTCATCAAACATAACAAGAATCTTCAAAATGGTCCAAATTGATATCAAGCTTTTATTATATTCGTGGAGTGTACTGCAAAATTGCGGTGGGTAATTATTAGTTAAAAATACAGTTTTCGATTATTGATTGGTTCAACATGTCAACAGCGAGTGAGATTTACTCTGTCAAATTAAATTGTTTATTTGATCACTAGCTAAGTTTTGAATATGCAACTTATAATACTATGTGAAGTTTAAGGGGCTATCGCGATATTTAACGTGTTATTTATAAGTCGAATATATCGCGATATTTAGCCTATTATTTATAAGTCCAATATTGTAGACATGACTTTCTGATTCCAAACTGGTGGGCAGAAAGAAATAAAATTTTAACAATCAATGGTATTGATTTTGTTTTTTGTGTCAGCTATGTTGAGGCTCTTCATCTGCTGTCAATTTCTCTTCATGTTACTAACTTCTGCAGCATTAGACACAATCAATACAAATAAATCTATTAGAGATGGTAATACAATTGTTTCAGCTGGAGGGGTTTATGAGCTTGGATTTTTCAGCCCTGGAAATTCGAAGAATCGTTACGTTGGCATATGGTACAAGAAGATATCACCTATAACTGTTGTCTGGGTTGCAAACAGAGACATTCCACTTAATGACACATCAGGAGTGTTAACACTTAATCCCAATGGAATTCTTGTACTTGTTGATAAATCCAATGTCTCAATTTGGTCATCAAACTCATCAAGATTGTTAAAGAATCCAAAAGCAAGGCTCCTGGATTCTGCGAACCTTGTTGTTAGTGATGGAAATGACAGAGATCAGGGAATTGATTTCGCGTGGCAGAGTTTTGATTATCCAGGAAATACTTTATTACCTGGAATGAAGGTAGGAATAGATTTGGTTACGGGCATGGATAGGTATGTAACGTCATGGAAGAGCACAGATGATCCTACTCCTGGTGATTATGTAGATCGTGTTGATTCACATGGATACCCACAATTGTTCTTGTTGAGAAATTCATCTGTAGTGTTTAGCTCAGGGCCATGGACTGGTGCTGCATTTTCTAGTAGTCCTAGTAATAAACCATCTTTGTATTATACGTTCGAGTTTGTTATCAATCAGAAGGAAATTTACTTCAAATATGAGCTTAAGAGTGACTCTTTGCCCACCAGGGTGGTGCTCAACCCGGATGGAGTGATACAACACCTAATATGGATTGAGCATACTCAGAGCTGGTTTCTCTACTTGACAGCACAACTTGATAATTGTGATCGTTTTGATTTATGCGGACCTTATTCAAGTTGCAACATCAATAACTCCCCTCCATGTGACTGTTTGAAAGGTTTTGAGCCTAGGTTTGTATTTGTTAAACTATGTGATCATCTCCCATTAAGCTATCAGAGAGAGTGCACTTTTGAATTTTGATTACTAAGTTATGTTTTCACACACCCCTCATGTGTGTGCTTGATTCTTTTTCTTGGACCAAACACGTGTAATTATTTTCTTGCCTTCACAGGTATCCTCAAGAATCTGCAGCAGACTGGTCTAGTGGTTGCGTAAGGAGAACTTCTTTAAATTGTACCCATGATGGTTTTCTTAAATTTACGGGTATCAAGATGCCTGATTCTAGAAACTCCTGGTATAATGAGAGAATGAACCTTGAAGATTGCGAGAAAATGTGCTTAGCTGATTGCAATTGTACAGCCTACTCAGATCTTGATATTAGAAATGGCGGAAGTGGATGCTTACTATGGTTTGGAGAACTCATAGATATACGAGAATTCAGCCAAAATGAGCAAAATCTATATGTGAGAGTAGCTGCTTCAGAATTAGGTAATGAACCTACTCTGCATGAATGCACAACTCTTAGAATTCTGCTATCTTATTTACTCACCTGATGGACATTAAAGTTGATTAGGTGCTTTAGTAGTTGGTACTATGGCGATTTCATTGTAAAGAATTTATCAGCCATTAGATGGTTGCACATGTACTTATTAGGAGCTGATAATCTAGTACAAAATGTATTCTACTTAGTGTGATTATCACCCTTATCCTCATTTTCTGTGGTACTGGAACGGAAGTGGCTTGCTGCAATGAGCATTTGAAAAATTTGAAATCTTACTCACGACTATATGGATACTAGGACATAACCGGTCAGTAGGATTGCTAAGGGACGAGCACTTCATTCCCTTTAAAAGCTTAAAATTATGCTAGACCTCATGACAGATCAAGACTGTTGACAGCGGGTGGTAGTCATATGCATTCTGTCCTCTAGTAATGCCGCTTGTAATCAGTTCCACTGTACTTTAATATGTGTCATCTTTCAAAGAAGATACCGATTTAACAATGCAGCTTGTAATCAAATAAATATGGAAGTATTTTTCAGTGATCTTGTAGATTGAAAGCCCTGGTCAACAAGTTACTAAGTCTGCAGGGCTTCGCAACAGAATAAGAAGTAATACAATCAATGCAATTAACTACTGATATGGCTAACTCATATGTAAATTGAAGACTGATTGTGAACTAATACTGAACATCTTCAGACCGGACACGGAGGAGAAAGAGGTCAGTCCTGATTGGTGTCATTTCAGCAGTGGTAGCAACACTTATCCTCAGTTCTTTAGCTTGGTTTTACGTCCAAAGAAGGAAAAGAAGAAGAATAGGTAAATATACCTAAGGTACTCTAGTCTATCTGGCTGACATTGTTCGCCTTTACCAAATTCTCATTGATATCATGTTTGTGGCAGGCGAATGTATATTGACAGGTTCAAAAGTTGAAAATGAGGACATGGAGCTTCCATTGTTTGATTTAGTTACTGTTACAAGTTCCACTGGAAACTTCTCTTCTGCTAATGTGATTGGGGAAGGCGGATTTGGACCGGTTTACAAGGTAAATTAACTTTGATCTTCAACTTCTAGCTGGAAGTGGCATCTTTAACCCTTGATAGAAAATTGCAGGGTATCCTACCAAGTGGACAAGAGATAGCAGTAAAGAGGCTATCGAAGTATTCTGGACAAGGCATTCAAGAGTTAAAAAATGAAATCGTTCTCATTTCCAAGTTGCAACATAGGAATCTTGTCAAGCTATTGGGTTGCTGCCTTGAAGGAGAAGAAAGGATGCTAATCTATGAGTTCATGCCCAACGCTAGCTTGGACTATTTCATTTTCGGTCTGATTCTCATGATTCAATAACTAAATACTACTTGACGAGCCCTCAATACCTTGGCATTACTTAATGATTAGTTCTACATTGTGCAGATCCAAGCAGAAAAGCTTCACTTGGATGGAAGAATCGTTTTGAAATTGCTATGGGAATATCTCGTGGTCTTCTTTACCTTCACCAGGATTCAAGATTACGAATTATTCACAGAGATCTCAAGACCAGCAACATTTTATTAGATACTGACATGAATGCCAAAATTTCTGACTTCGGCCTTGCCAAAATTTTTGGTGGTGACCAAGAGGAAGGAAAAACTAAGAGAGTAATAGGGACATAGTAAGTTTCTACACATCTTTAAATCATAGAACCTTTATTACATTTAATCAGGACATCATGAGCATAAATATATTGAGTTGATGCAGTGGATATATGTCCCCGGAGTATGCTGTTGATGGGAAATACTCAGTAAAATCAGATGTATTCAGCATCGGTGTAATCATTCTTGAAATCGTTAGTGGCAGAAAGAACAGGAAATTTCGTCATTTGGAACATCATCACAATCTCTTGGGACATGTAAGCACAAAACTTCATTCCCTTTATTCACTCTTAGCTTTCTATTGTGATGACAACTGTATGAATGTGTTGTTCTGTTTGTAATTTAGGCATGGTTACTTTGGATTGAAGGCAACGCGTTGGAACTGATAGACGAATGTATCAAAGAATCCTTTTCAGAATCTCAAGTGCTGAGATGCATCCAGGTTGGTTTGTTATGCGTCCAAAAACTCCCCGAGGATAGGCCTACTATGGCATCAGTAGTTTTCTGGTTAGGCAATGAAGGTCTGGTTCTTCCTCAACCAAAGCAACCTGGTTTTTTCATAGAGAGGAATTCAATGGAATCAACAGAATCATCAAATGATGAAGTATATGTTAGTAGTAGCGTGTCGATAACAGTTCTAGAGCCAAGATAGACATAAAATTCCAGTTGAAAGTTTTGAAATGTGCAAACTTTTTTCTTATTGTTCTATATTAGTTCTAGTGTATATATGATAAAGAGTAATGTTCTTGTCAAGAGTTCCAAGTAAAAAAATCATATTTGCAGCATGACAAAAACTTGCCTTTTTTATTATTTATCCTTAGTTATCTTATTATATGGTGACTTTACAATATGAAAAGGAAAAATGAGGTGACAATATGCAATAATTTTAGAGAGTTACAGGTTTTTGGTCAAGCTTGTAGAAAGAAAAAAAAATATTTTTAAGTTGTAAAGTAGGCGAAAATGCTGTAGTTTTTTTCTCCTAAGTACTTTTGGAACCTTGGCCATGAAAAAGTGATGAGTCAAACACAAATTTGCTTTGATCCAAAAAAAAAAAGGTTCAAAAATGTATTTGTATTAAAAAAAAGCACTTTTTAAAATGTGTGAATATTGAAAATTTGACCAAACAGATTGTAATATAGCATGTTTAGGTAATAAAATGAGTAACAATATGCAACAATTTAATCATGATTAATTTTAATAGTTTTAAAATCACTTCAAATCATTAATTTAATCATGATTAGTCAACAGCGTGCAACTTTGGAACTCTATTTAGCCGCCTCTATGCCCTCTCAATAGAAAAGTTGAAACAATTACCCCTCAACTAATTAGTAAATTAAATTAATTAAACAAAGAAGCGGTGATAGACCTTTATTAATAAGGATTTGTTTGGTTGAAGATATTTGGGGTTATTTCCAATATAAAATTCATACCAAAATTATGAATTTATCAATATATCTCATATAAAAAAGATGTGATCATTTTACCCAGTAATAATCACAAAATTATAATCTTGACATAACCTTATTTTGAATCAAACGACTTGTGTTCTTAATTTTGTTTTGAATCAAACGACTTGTGTTATCAAAAATCAAATACTTTCACATCCAAAAGATGTAACCTAGTAGTCCACGAAGTTGGTCCGTAATTATTAGTCTCAAATTAAAACATGAAAAAATCAAAGAACATATTCCTGCTTTGATGTGAATAACAGGGTATTGTGTTGGTGAGAGATAGTGTAATTAGTCCAGGTGTGCCTGACTATTATTTTAATAGAAAAGTTTTTCTTTTCATATTCTGTTTAAGAGGAATATTTAACATGACTTGTGTTAATTCTAAAGTGGTGGGCAGAAAAACTCAACTTTGTCAATCAAATAAATCTTTTGTTATTACTAATTTTTATATCAACTATGTTGAGGCTCAAAGGCCTTAACATTGTCAATCAAAAAAAAAAAATCAGA
Source organism: Solanum pennellii (assembly GCF_001406875.1). Taxonomy (NCBI): domain Eukaryota; kingdom Viridiplantae; phylum Streptophyta; class Magnoliopsida; order Solanales; family Solanaceae; genus Solanum; species Solanum pennellii. Next base: position 77,180,316 of record NC_028643.1, on the reverse strand, counting down.
ATCCATGAAAGGCCTATTTTCTTTATGCATTTGCTGCCAATTTCTCTTCATTTTACTAACTTCTGCAGCATTAGATACAATCACTATAGATAAATCCATTAGAGATGGTGACACAATTGTTTCAGCTGGAGGGGTTTATGAGCTTGGATTTTTCAGCCCTGGAAATTCGAAGAAGAATCGTTACGTTGGCATATGGTACAAGAAAATATCAAATGGAACTGTTGTTTGGGTTGCAAACAGAAAGATTCCACTTAATGACACTTCAGGAGTGTTAACACTTAATCCCAATGGAATTCTTGTACTTGTTGATAAATCCAATGTCTCAATTTGGTCATCAAACTCATCGAGATTGTTAAAGAATCCAAAAGCACGGTTACTGGATTCAGGGAACCTTGTTGTCAGTGATGGAAATGATAGAGGCCTGGAAAATAATTTCGCGTGGCAGAGTTTTGACTATCCAGGAAATACTTTGTTACCTGGTATGAGGCTAGGAAAAGATTTTGTCACGGGAATGAATTGGCATTTAACGTCATGGAAGAGCACAGATGATCCTACTCCTGGTGATTATGTAGATCGTGTTGATTCACATGGATATCCACAATTGTTTGTGTGGAAAAATTCATCTATAGTATTTAGCTCAGGGCCATGGAATGGTATTGCATTTAGTGGTAGTCCTAATAATAAACCAAATACATATTACAGTTTCGAGTTTGTTATTAATCAGCAGGAAATTTACTACACATATACAATTAAGAATGACTCTGTACCCACCAGGGTGGTGCTCAATCCGTCTGGTGTGCTAGAACACCTAACATGGATAGAGCGCAGTCAGAGCTGGTTTCTCTACTTGACAGCACAATTTGATAATTGTGATCGTTTTGGTTTATGTGGACCTTATTCAAGTTGCAACATCAATAACTCCCCTCCATGTGACTGTTTGAAAGGTTTTGAGCCTAGGTTTGTATTTGTTAAACTATCAGAGAGAGCACACTTGTGAATTTTGATTACTTATGTTTTCACACGCCCCTCATGTGTGTGCTTGATTCTTTTTTTGTTACTTAATTATGCCTTCACAGGTATCCTCAAGATTCTGCAACAGAGTGGTCTAGTGGTTGCGTAAGGAGAACTTCTTTGGATTGTACCCATGATGGTTTTCTTAAATTTTCAGGTATCAAAATGCCTGATTCTAGAAACTCCTGGTATAATGACAGCATGAACCTTGAAGATTGCGAGAAAATGTGCTTGGCTGATTGCAATTGTACAGCCTACTCAGATCTTGATGTTAGAAATGGAGGAAGTGGATGCTTACTATGGTTTGGTGAACTCATAGATATACGCGAGTTCAGCCAAAATGAACAAAACCTGTTTGTGAGAGTTGCAGCTTCAGAATTAGGTAATGATCCCACTCTGCACCATTTTCTCCTTTTGTTGTACAATATAAATAAACAACTATTTAGAATTGAAGGAATTCTACTATCTTATTTACTTGATAGACATTGAAATTGTTTATCAGCCATTAAATGGCTGCACATCTACAATTGTTTCCCCATAAGGAGGGAGCTGATAGTCTAGTACAAACGTATCCATCTAGTAGCTGTACGCATTTGCTTCTCAGATCATCCACTAGTCCCCGTTGTTGCAGACTTTCTTTTGTATAGAGTTTGACTCTAGCAGCTATATTCAGAATGAATAACCATATAGGAGAGCAAAGACTGTTACGTAACTGTTTCCTCCAAGGGATTTTAGGAATACTGGCTCTTAGCTTCTGATGTGCTAGACCTCATGGAAGATCAAAAATGTTTAACAGCGGGGGATGGTCGTGCACACTCCTTTAATAGTTAGTACTGATTAGCAAGTCTGCAGAGCTTCCAAGCAAAATAAGAAGTAATACTATCAATGCAATTCATTACTGATATGGCCAACTCATATGTAAATTGAACATATTCAGACAGGAAGGGGAGGAGAAAGAGGGCAGCCCTGATTGGCGTCATTTCAGCAGTGGTAGCAACATTTATCCTCAGCTTTTTAGCTTGGTTTTACTTCCGAAGAAGGAAAAGAAGAAGAGGTATGTATATACTTGAGATACTCTTGTCTATCTGGCTGACATTGTTCGCCTTTACCAAATTCTCATTGATATCATGTTTGTGGCGGGCGAATGTTATTGACAGGCTTAGAAGTTGAAAATGAGGAAATGGAGCTTCCATTGTTTGATTTAGTTACTGTTACAAGTTCCACTGGAAATTTCTCTTCTGCTAATGTGATTGGGGAAGGCGGATTTGGACCGGTTTACAAGGTAAATCAACTTTGATACTCGACGTCTAGCTAGAAGTGGCATCTTTGACTCTTGATAGAAAATTGCAGGGTATCCTACCAAATGGACAAGATATTGCAGTAAAGAGACTATCGAAGCATTCTGGACAAGGCTTTCAAGAGTTAAAAAATGAAATCGTTCTCATTTCCAAGCTGCAACATAGAAACCTTGTCAAGCTATTGGGTTGCTGCCTTGAAGGAGAAGAAAGGATGCTAATATATGAGTTCATGCCCAACGCTAGCTTGGACTATTTCATTTTTGGTCTGATTTTCATGATTCATTAACTAAATACTACTTAATAAGTCCTCAGTATCTCTGCATCACTCAACGATTAGTTATACATTGTGCAGATTCAAGTAGAAAAGCATCACTTGCATGGAAGAACCGTTTTGAAATTGCTATGGGAATATCTCGAGGTCTTCTTTACCTTCACCAGGATTCAAGATTACGAATTATTCACAGAGATCTCAAGACCAGCAACATTTTATTAGATACTGACATGAATGCCAAAATTTCTGACTTTGGCCTTGCCAAAATTTTTGGTGGAGATGAAGTGGAAGGAAAAACTAAAAGAGTAATAGGAACATAGTAAGTTTCTACATCGTTAAATCATAGAATCTTTATTACTATTCAATCAGTACATCATGAGCATAAATATATTGAGTTGATGCAGTGGATATATGTCCCCGGAATATGCCGTTGATGGGAAATATTCAGTAAAATCAGATGTATTCAGCATCGGTGTAATCATTCTTGAAATAGTCAGTGGCAGAAAGAACAGGAAATTTCGTCATTTGGAACATCATCACAATCTTTTAGGACATGTAAGCACATATATATGGCACAAAACTTCATTCCCTTAATTCACTCTTAGCATCCTATTGTGAATACATTTGTATAAATGTGTTGTTCTGTTTGTAATTTAGGCATGGTTACTTTGGAGTGAAGGCAACGCGTTGGAACTCATAGACGAATGTATCAAAGAATCCTTTTCAGAATCTCAAGTGCTGAGATGCATCCAGGTTGGTTTGTTATGCGTCCAAAAACTCCCCGAGGATAGGCCTACAATGGCATCAGTAGTTTTCTGGTTAGGCAATGAAGGTCTGGTTCTTCCTCAACCAAAGCAACCTGGTTTTTTCATAGAGAGGAATTCGATGGAATCAACTAAATCATCAACTGATGAAGGATATCTAAGTAACAAAGTATCGATAACAATCCTGGAGCCAAGATAGATATAAATTCCAACAATTGGAACTTTTGAAATGTATCCACTTTGTCCTGTTTTGTCAAACATTGATAGTGTATATGTGACTATATATGAGGTGAATTGACATGTATTCTTTCTGTACAATAAGAGATGTAATGAATTTGCCTATTCTGAGTTACTAGCAAGAAGAACTATAGTTATAACTCTCCAGCTCATAAATCGTGTTCATCGATACGTTAGGTTCTAAGCAGAATGAGCATCATGATAACTTAGCCCTCAGCAGAAGCGGAATATCACGCTGTATATTCTAATAAAATCTTCTTAGTGAAAAATCCTGACTCTGCTACTTTCCATTGACATAACTTCTAAAATAAGTCAAACTGACACTTGATAAAACCTGAGTAAAATGCACATTACAAATGTATCCTAACATAGATTTCACAATAATGTTTAAAAAAAATTGCATATGTACAACAAATGAATAAGAAATTTAGGTCATTTATGCATATATACACTCAAGTTTATGGAGGATGAATGATTGTATATATGAAGAAGATATTAAAATTATTAAAAGGAAGTTGCATTGAAATTTCCTGTTCTCCTTGTGGGAAGCAACAAATATGATGGTTCATGTTTTTGTCCCTTTAATGTTATAACATTTTAACTTTATTTAATGATACCTATAATTTTGTGTTGTTTTGTGGTTTAAGGAAACACCCAGGAATATTCATGTACTTTCTGTATATACAGTGTCCCAAAAATACTTAGATCATAATTAATGTCTTTTTGCAATCTTACAAATTAGTGGCATTACTAAATCCCCTCAAAAAATTATAAAGTATTGTGCTAGCAATTATTGTTATATAGTTTGTCATATAGTTGTAATACCATTGTTTGAAATAAGAGGTTGATTAAATATTTTGGGTACTATATACCACTGAAATATAGTTAAACTGTTACTGGATCTTTATCTGCTCTGATATCATATTGAAGCGTGTGATCATTTCATCTAAAACTTTATAAGTTGTTAGAGAACTCACACTTGTGGGCCTTGATTAAACAATCACATAAAAGTTATTTTTCATATGAATGACGATCAGAATCTTTACCTACAGCGATATCATGCATGTTGACGAGTGACCATTTCATCTTAGTTTATTTTCTAACAGTAAATAGGATTATTACGTAGGGTAAAAGCAAGTAAAAGCCAGAAAAGTGTCACATGATGCACTAATAATCTTGTCAATCTAAAAAAATAATGATCAATATTAATTCGATCTATTATATGAGTGTTATAAGAATGGTCCCCCTTATATGTAATACACGAAGGCAGCTGAGTCATAGTTTTTTTATCGCTATATCTTTAGTAAATTAATTAACAACACAAGTATGAAAAAATTGGCTAAAAAGAAAGTAACTTCATATTTAAAAAATTAACATAATTATGATTCATGAACCTTTCATATTATTACATGTTTAACACTATAGATTTCGAAAACTTATTTTATTTCATCAAATTTTATAATAAATTAAATAATATGACATAAATTAAAACGAAGAACAGATGAAATGAGTTACGGCTAAACACAGAGAAAAATAGATTGTGACTCAACGTACCGAGGGAAATAATTTAGTACGTACGTTTCCTTCCATTTCCGTATTTATAATTTTAGCTCTATCGAAAAAGGATGTTATAAGAGATGAATTTTAAATTATATGATAAGTGTTATTTTAGAGTATATTATAGAAAACATAAATGGTCACTTTTTCAGGGTGGACCAATGGTGTCAAATTGTCAATAATATGGTTCGAATAGTTATTATTAAAAATTATATCATTAATTTTATTATGTTTTAACCCATTTTTTCTCGATATTGATATGAATATAATAATTTTTTAATCATATTAAATTTACGAATTCTAAATTAATGTATAATTAAGTTTGAATATATTATTTATATATATTAAAATGAATATTTTTAAATAAATATAGATCAAAATTACTGAATTTTGTAATGTAGGTATATAAAATTCTAAATCTACATGTGAGAGGGTTTGCAGCAACAACTTTTTGTTCTTAACTAATTATTTCCACGTTTCTTTTAAATTAAATGGAACTTTAAATTTAAATTGTTAATAACTTTTATATAATTAATTTTTCTAGTTTTCAATTGATATATAATCATTCTTATTTTAAGTTATTTTTCATGAGATATATAGTATTCTAAATATGTCAAATTTCTTCTAATAATTCCTTCATTTTTCATGAAATTTTTTTTACTTTTTATACAAACACAAACAGTATTCAATATTTGTTAAAAAATAATAAGTTAAAGCCTATTATTATTAAAAAATGAGACCCTTTAAATTTGGGGGCCTAAGACATATGTCTTTTTCTTAACACTGTCGAGTCACCCTGTTAATTTTAAATCTTTTTTTTTTCTATACGGTCTGTGAAACATTAATTTCATCGATCTTGTTACTGATTTTGTTTTTCTCCATTTAACATTGGAGGAGAATTTATTTGTTTTTTGTTCCAACATAATTAACAGAATATACATTACAAAAAGAGTTACTCCCTCCAAACCAAAAAAAAAAAAGTGTCAAAAATCAAGAAAAAAATAAAACTATACTAATCCTAATTTCTTATTGCTTCAATAAATGAATCAAACAAGCCATGTAGTTTAGGGAAATATAAAGGATAATTTGTTCAAAAATCAATGATTAATGTTATTAAATGATTTTTTTAAGCATGTATTAAAATCTTAAAAGACTTATTTAAATTACATGGATTAATCCCTTATCCCTCACCCCCTCCCAATATTTTTTAAAATGTACTATTTGTTACTGTTTTATATATGATTTATTAGTTGCACTTAATGAAGGTGTAAGTACGTTGTCCATCAATAATTTATGTTGTTTTTTTAAGTGAAAAGAACAAATTACACTACTAACAAAGGTACGCAATTAATTATTGATTCAAATTTAGCAATAATATTCATTGTGTATGGAAATGGGCAGAATTTGCCCTAGCTAGTAGAAGCAATTATAGAAATGTTATCCCAATACACATGCATGTACAGTAAAAACACACGTACACATCGTTATCATTTAAGTTAGTCCGTTGGACAAAGCATCTCGTATAAGCAGAGTTCAGGGAAGGATTGCACCTCAAGCCCTAAGGAATCGGATGTGGGGTAGACAATCAACCTAATGCAAACATTAGTGACTGTATTTTCACAGCTGAAACATGTGACCTAGATATATAGCTCACATGGACGGAGATAACTTTATCATTACTCTGAGGTTCGTACAACCCGTCGTTATCATTCAAATCTAAAAAAAAATCTAGAAAGAGTAGTGTGTGAGAGGTTTTCATGTAAATCTCACTAAAAACCAATTCCTCTTTTACAAAGTGTACTGTTCTTTCAAATGATTCCTCATGCAACTTCCAGGAAGGATAGAATCTTACAAGCCAACAACTTAACAACATCCACACATTTATTTCCTTCACTATATATACACACACATACATATATATATATATATATATATATACACACACACACAAACAACACATACACACAACACATACACACACACAAATCTCTTTAGTGATCGCGAAAAATGGATGATCCTTATGGATTTGAAGATCATTTCCCTTCAATGATGGAGAGATTAGGCGCGGAAGGATTCATGAGGGAGCTTTGCAATGGATTTTGTTTACTTATGGATGTGAGTATAGGGCTAATAACATATGAAAGTTTGAAGAGAAACACTATGAATCTTGGTCTAAATGATTTAAGAGATGATGAGTTGATTTACATGTTGGCTGAAGGAGATTTGGATGGTGATGGAGCACTTAATCAAATGGAATTTTGTATTCTCATGTTTAGATTGAGTCCTGGTTTAATGGATGGATCTAAGCAATACATGGATGATGTGGGGCTTATTCATTTCCAACCCTAACTAGGTTTTTTATTAATTCCTTAATTTGTGTGTTTTATTGATGTAACTTGTATTAATATCATGAGAGATATGATGATGATGAAGAAGATCTTATGCCAAATAAATAATTCTCCATGTATATCTATTTGTGTGTGTTGATTTGAAGGAGTGATGATTATTAATTATCAAACTACAATATCAGGCATTTCCAACTCCATAATGTTTCATCTTTTGTACGTTTGTTCAGTGAAATAATGAAGGATATGCCTTATTAATGGGGAATAGATGAAAGGGTTTGTTATATGTTGTCTAGGTCGATTAGAAGGTGTAAAAACATCTCGATTCTTTTTAAATTATTTTATTTTGGGATGGATGATTAATTTGGGGCTTATGATTCCCAACCCTAATTTAATTAATTTCTATGTTTGTATGTAACTAGTACTAATTAATATCATGAGGAGATGATATCTTATTCCTAATTCTCCATGTATATCGATTATTTGAAGGAGTGATGATAATTAACTATCATATTACATGTATTTCGATTTCATAATGTTTCTCATCATATTTCGTTGTTCAGTGAAATAGTGAAGGATATTTCAATACTAATAAAAAAAGAAATGAAATGATTTGTTATATGTTGTTTAGATCGATCAGAAGGTACGAAAACATTTCATTTCTTCTTCATTTTATTTGCTTTGGATGGATGTTAGTAATACATGCATGGATGATTTGAATTGGGGCTTATGATTTCCAACCCTAGTTTGATTTAACTTAACTATGTATTAATATCATAAGAGATTATGCCAAATAAATTATACCCCATGTATACCTATGTGCCTTAATTTGGAGGAGTGAAGATCATTAATGATTATATATTATATCAAGTATTTTGATTTCATAATGTTTCTATAGGTATCTTATGAGTAAAATAGTGAAGTATATTCAACTTTCTGATGCTAGTATTCTCTCATGCTTCTATTTTTCCGCTATACAGTGAAGGATATTCGATTAGGCAAAATATCTTATTATATTCTTCTTAGAGGTAAAGAAATATTAGAAGTATAATTCGATATATACCACTTTACTAGAAACTTTTGAATTAAATCTTTAACACTTTTTAATTTAACCTGTGAGAAAAAAATGATGAAATCGAAATTTTCATTAAGGTAATTTAAAATATAAAGAATTAACTTTGGTAAGAAGCCAAGAAGATTCATTATGTGTGTGTTTTGTCATATGATATAAAAGGTATGGATAAAACATTGTATGAATTAATATATGTTGAATAATGGCAGTACCTATCACTAAAGTACAAGGCATGCATTATATGTCATACCAACAACCGAAGCTTCATCATTTTATTAATAAGTATATCTTCTCACGTTTGCTTCAGAAAGCATGTTCCTTAGAGACGGTTACGGAGTCAGATAGAAGTAAGGGGTTTATTTTTAAAAAAAATTGTAAAAAATTATATTATATATATAAATTTAAAATTATTTTTATGTATATATAGTTAAATTGAATTTTTAGGCATGAGTTTTTGGTGAGGTGATTTCTTTCATATTTTAAATTCCTTAGTAAATATTCTTACTCCGCTTCTGAGTTGGAGATCATTTGAAAACAACTTAATATATAATTTTTTTCATTTTCCCCTTGTTAATAAGCTTTGATAGCAACACAAATGATATGGTATATTTAAGAGCTTCTGTGAAGAGAATTCAGATTAAAAAGAATTTCAAATATCATAGCCTGATTTTGCTTCTTTTTTACTAAATCAAACTTGTAGACTATTGTTTTTTATTTAAAACGTTTTTCTTGTTTGAAATAATGTTTTCTTTAATAAAAATTGTACTGAATTTGGAATAATGTTTTCTGTAATGGTAAGGGAATAAAGAAAAGCATGTGTAAATATTAAAATCCAAACAATACGTTATATTATACATTGATAGAAAGTTGAAACCTCTTATATTTTTTTTCTTTCAACAATATGTATCCACTCTCATATTCAACATGTGCTGTATTTGTCGTTTTTAATGGTCATGTAGTGGCCCCTGACATGACATCGAATTATTGATTATTATTTTGTTATGAATTGGTAACTTTCGCACATTTCAATTAATTTCATGATATACTTATCATCTCCTATCAAATCCACACCAAAGCTAGAACATATTGAAAAAACATTTAGTATTTTCTTTTTGTCTCTGCTGACTCTTCTTTTGTTTGAAATCCTTTTTTTTTTTATTTTCTACAAAAATTATGTTGCTGGTCAGGATTTTAAATGATTGTTGGGAAAGTAGAAACCTTTATTTCGATCTCAAATCACATGTCGAAACACAAATCTAAAACTTCATATGTTGATGCATAATACTACTAACATCCATCAGTACAAGCCAGCGATTCTCTAATGCATAACCAGACTGGTAATGACTAATGAGAGAAGTCATAAAAAAGTTTTAGATTTCACAGCAAGTATCCAAAGGTAATCAAGTGACAATATTGTGAAGATGATAACCATAGCAGATACAATCATCAAGAAGAGACCATAATAAGTTGATGTTGTGAGAGACGAGCTACAACAGTTCATATACATAAAATGACTCCAGATGTCACAAAGGGCCTACTGGTTCTTGGAGGAAGCTGGTCAATACAAGTGCAAACCAAGGGAAGACCTCGTCCACCTTCATTATGAATCTGTCAAAAAGAATCAAGAACATCTTAGCAAAGCACTAGGAGATGGGAGTAATTGGAGTCGTAAAATAATGGAGATGAGAATAAGTGAAAGGAGCTATAAAAGTTGATTCAAACCTCTCAATAATCTTGAAAAGCAGACTCCACAAACTAATTAATCATACTCGAAGATCAAGACAGAAAAAAAGTAATACAACTGAGGATGTGTTCAGCCAGGTTGCAACTATATACACGACAATTTCATTTCTAAACAGAATCTCACATACTCATTGATGGTGTGTTTCCCCCCTGTTTGGTTGGTCAAAATGTTTTGAAAAACACGTCCTCTAGGAAAACAAATTCCTTATAGTTCTGAAATTAATGTAAATTTTGGAGATTTGAATAACATTCTTCAACTGTTCCTTGTGTCAACTCTACTAGAAGAATAAACTTCAAAAAGGTAAATGGGCAATTACTTTCAATGTGACACAAACTTATTTCTTAAATCGACGCAACTGCATCATAAATGGTTAAAGAAGTAAGTATCCTTGGAAAAGGGCTAGTGCAACTTCCACACTTGCCATCACTTGAAGAAATTGAAATTACATAAAATGTGAGTAAATATGACAGATATTGGTAGCATTCATTTCATTTCTTTCTTTTTTCTGATGAAGTTAGATGTTTTCGTACTGGCATCAAGGATATGCAAAACCATTCATCTTATTTTCATTAACTCCTTGACTAAAACCAGAAAGGGAATCAACCAAAAGAAACCACGTCTTCCTGAATCAGTACTGCATCTTAAAAGAACTGAAACCTGCTTCCAATCAGAATTGTCAGTGTTTCTGCGCAAGTAAACTAAATCTGATGGATAATAAGATAACTTCTACACCACTTTCCATGCTTAAAGGAGATCTTTCTGGCTTAACAAGCATATACACCATAGGGTTGTCTATCTTTTCATCGCCCGGAACCAAAACACTCTTTATGTACACTTTCTCTTTCCCAACTAATCTTAAGGTAAGTTAATAGTTTCATGGTAAGCATGTGGATGATAAAAAGACAACATCTAGAAGACTAGAGCAGAGCCAAATCATTAAAAAGATGACCTTGGATTTTGCTCACACTTGGAAATGCCAAATTAGGGCATACATGTCGCTTGATAGGTGACAAATTTGAAAAGGCGGCTTTGGACTTGGCATTTAATCTATCACAACTTCACTCTTCTTTTTTTCCTTTCTCTTCTTTTATTACTAGGATCAGATTTACCACCAGTTCACTCATTGAAAGATGGTAATCCCCTTCAGAGAAAACCTAAAGTCGTGGTTAGGTAACAAACCAATGAAATATGTGACGATTGGTTGATTCGAGATCTTGTCTTGGGTAAGGGATTGGTTGATTCAAGATAACTCATAATTCCAACCATTTTTGTATTTTTGGACCTTTCAGCCCATAAGTCCAACATTAAATTGAACTTCAACACTAATTTACTACAACACGACATTTGGAAACTAGAAGAGAATTAGCTTTAGGATTTAACTCGCATGATTGTTATTCTAAAACAGGCTTACCCCGTGTTATTCTCTCAGAACTAGGTACCTGCCTACCCCAAAATAATTCCTTTTCACATTTCTGGTAATTTATGCACCCAGGATTCCTATGTATGATGTCAATAACAGAGAAAACAATCATGACCACATTACATTTTGCCCCAAATTATTACGGAAATCAAGTCTATGAATCATAAAAGCATTAAGCTCATCCTTATATATTTAAAAAAACAGCCTGCAACATTCCAAAATAGAACTGGTTATTTTTGTCAATCAAGACAAATAACAGGAACAGAAACATAAACTAAACCTATTAAAAGATGGGGATGACAATGTACTAGAAAATTTTATGAGGATGGAGGAACTAGCAATGGTCGGGGAGGTTAAGAGTGGAGGAAGGAGGAATGCTGAATTTCGAATTCAGTATCCCCACTTACTTCCTTTCAACTTCTCAATTAATATTACTCCTACATAGTTGAACTTAACTTTATAGTACAATGTCCAATATCAAACAGAAAATTAACAAGAAATCAGTCCTCTCTAACCTGATTGTTCGTTTAGGAGCAGAGCAACTGTTAAAGGAGAAAACTATCAAGGAAGCACAACATTAACTGATTGCTATTATACATGAAGATCATCAGAAACATAATAGAATACTTAATAATGAAGAAATAAGCATAAAGAACAACATTTGATAATCCAAATAAAGGAAATAAAGAGCACAAAGAAAAATGCTTAAATGAAAAATAGTAACAATCGGCATACCTTTTCGATCCTCAGAAGCATCATGGTACTCAGCTTCCTCCTCGTCTTCTTCAGCAGCTGAAGCAACAGAAACCACGGGCTCCACAACAGCATTTCCAGCATCCTTATCATCGGGATACCTAACAACCACAACAGGACAAACACAGTGCCTAACACAATAATCACTAACACTCCCAAGTCTTCCATCACTCCCCCTCTTAGTAGCTCCAAATCCTCGACTCCCCATAATAACAGCACTAAGCCCTAATCTCTCAACCTCAAGACACAACCTCTCTCTCATATCATGATCCTTAACAATATGGATCTTAAACGGAATCTGAGCATCAACCAAAGGCTGAGCTAAATCAGACGCTTTAGTAGTAGTAAACGTATCGAAATCATCCTCAAGCTTCCTCTGACTCTCCTCATTCTCCGTATCAACAATAGATAGCTCAACAGATCCCCAATCAGCACCGTAGAGTACGGAAGTTGGACGGACGTGAACAAGGATAACAGCGTCACCAGGACGGAGGTACTGATTCACAGCCCACTTAACGGCGAAAGCAGACTCGTCGCTTAGATCGACGGCGATTCCGATCCTCCGCTGAGCTCCGGCGGTAGGTGTATCAGTGATGGAAGGGGTGGTGGGTGGGGGAAAACGTGGAGAAGATGATTTGATTTTGATGTTAGCTAGACGGGGGAGATCGGAATCGGGGGTGGGGGATGGGGGTTGTTGCTGCATTCTTATGGGAGTTGACCTTTTTTTCTTTTGAATTGATTTTGTTTGTTTGATTTGATGCTTGTTTATCGCTATGGCAGCGAGAATTGCTCTATTTGATGATGAAGAAGAAGGAGGAGGAGGAATATGAGAGAATCTAGAAGGGGAATAATTGATTAACTGTTGATGAGTGACAAAAGGTTTGTATAGAAGCATGAGGTGGACGTGCCGGAGTGGTTATCGGGCATGACTAGAAATCATGTGGGCTCTGCCCGCGCAGGTTCGAATCCTGCCGTCCACGTTTTTTTCATTATACGGATTCTAGGTTGGAAGGTTGTTTTTCAAAAAGAAGGTGTGCTCTAGTGGTCAATGAACAAAACTCAAAGGTCTCTGCCCTTAATAATTACTCTATTGTGTTCGATGAAAAAGTTAGGTAGATTTTTGTTCCATTTTGTTCGATGAAAAAGTTAGGTAGATTTTTGTTATTCATGTAAAGTAAGGTTATATTAGTCAAATTATACATTGTATTAAATTTTCTTAGTGGAGAGTGCATGACCTTACCCTGACAAACAATTGTGGATGGAGGGAGTACTTATTTTCGAAAGAAAGAAGTTGTTTGATCAACATTTAAAAATTTTGAAGGTAATTCTTTCCATCTGTCTTATCCTTGGGGGATAGAGTTATTATTTGTCCTATCCTTGATCGATGGAGTTATTTAATACGTGTTTTCAAAAGAAGTTACGTTGTTTAATCGACATCTAAAAAAAATTAAGGTACTCTTTCTTGATAGAGTTATTTAGTACAGATGATTCTTTTTATTTGTTCTAACCTTGATGAATAGAGTTATTTAGTACTTATTGCTAATGGAAGATGGCACATATACCTTCATCTCTCTTGGTAAGTATATTTAATACTTATTGCTAATGAATGGAAGGTGGCACCTATCCTTTCTACTTTTATTGGAGTTCACGAGTTCGCTATCCCTCTCTAGGTAAAGATATATTAGAGTTCATATAGTTAATTAATTGAATTATTAAGATTTTATGAAATTCAATATAAATATCGAACATCCAAGCAAGTACCAAAAAAAAGCTGAGTAGCCCCAAGTTTTTACTGAGAGTCTCACTGCATATTAACACTCGTTACATGCATGAGGGTACTTGAAGCAGAGCCACAAATTAAAGCAGCTAGCTAGCATGCAGGCTGCAAATAGCAGTAGCCACATCGATCTACTACTAAATGAGCCACCAGTTGAAGCTCATATATACACTAACACTACTGACTACTTTCATGGATTTACATATATACGGTTTACTGACTACCTATTATTGCCTCTTTCCCATTCCTTTTTTGAACACTCACTTTTACGCTCTCATTAAGCCTACCTTGTTTCGTCCGTCTCAATTTATGTGATATCAAAAATAATTTTAAATAATGAAAAGTAAAATAATTTATATCTATACTCACTTCTAGACTGCCATAAAGCACTTTTTTCTTTTGGTTTTTTAGTGTCTGATCAGTATATTATGCTTGACTCTATAAAGAGATACTCTTCAATTGTATTCCTTTTGGTTTAATTAGTGGCTACCCCTTTTAAGGAAAATATACAAACTCTCTCTTTTGTAAAAATTAATTACCTACCCCCCTTATTTAATTACACCCCCACCCCCACCATAATAAATACTAGCTTGCTAGGGTTTTGGTAGATTATGCTTCCACTGGACTTGCAACAGATTAAGACATAGGGACAGGAAGGAGTTTATAGATTTTAGATTCTAGAAAAGATAGGTTTTGGATATTTTAATTGTACTATATTATAATCGTAATCTTCAGACCAGCTTACGTTATTATACATCTAAACTAATTTTAGTCTATCTTGTTGTTTTCAATCCGTCCCGCATAATTTGAAACAATTGATCATGAACTCTTAAATAAATATAAGATCTAGAAAGAAAAAAAATAGTGAAGCATCTACATCTCACTGACACACAATCCCAAGAGTAGAGAGAAAGAGATATAGATACAATAAAAACCCAGAAAATGTATTGCTCCATTTTGGAGAAGTAATAACAAGTAGTACTAGCTAATTCAGATAAACCAAAATGGTAAAAATAAAGTAGTGTTTGGGTTTTTCATCAGATAAATTTTCACACAAGTGTGAAAAGACAAAATTCAGAGAAATTAAACCATATACTTTTTCAAATGATTCTGTAGAAAAAAAAAACTAACAAGAAAGCTTCAGTGAAAGATCAATGGAACTGGTAGGTGTAGTAGTAGTAGTATCTGCAGCCCAAGATATTGTAGTAACAGAAGAAGCTTCACCATTAATAATATTTCCAGCTGCTGCTGCTGCAGCAAATGAAGAAGATTCTGGTGAATTATAAGCACTCATCATCGTTGCTTCTTTCTCGAAACAACTTTTGTAAGTATTAGTGCTTTTGCTGCTGATTTTTTCTGGAAAAAAATCATACTCCATCATTACTGCTCCTTCATCGGATGACAACGCGGATGAACTTCCCTTTCTATGGATTGCCACAATCTCTACGCCCTACAAATCACTTAGTTTTCAGTTTTCGAAGCGAACAATTGAATAACATTAGGGCTAGCTAGTGCAATTTTATTTTTATTTTACCTTTTGTTGATGGCTAGGTAAACTGTATGAGTGAAGCAAAGGCTTTGTTCCAGAATCTTCCTTTTCTCTGATCATGTCCTCCATATGAATGCTAATTTCTTCTCCATTGATCATGCGTTTCTTCTTATGATAACGAAGAAGGAAAATGTGAATAAATTACCAAAATCATAAATTAAATTAAAAAAATGGAAGGAGAACAATTTGCGTTTCATATACTCATACTTTGTTGCATGATCGGCAGCGATCGGAGAAACATGAGTTGTTGCTGCTAAACAGATTTGGCATTGGATACAGCTCCTTTGATTTCTCAGTACTGGGCTTAGAAGTTGCAAATCCGTAGAGATTCATTTGAGATTGAAACTGATGATGATCATGAGAAGAAATCATCAACTGATTTGTACTACTAGATCCAATAAACCCAGTATTCACAACTTTTTGTTGCATAAAAAAATCATTAGGGCTCACTGCACACAATTTGGGGAACTGAAGTACTGGTGAAGAGTTCAAAATAGAATTACTATAATTTCCAGGATCAGCACTAGCACTACCACCGCCGGTAAATGATGAAAGAGGAGTTAAATCAGGGAAATTGTTATTAGAGTAGTACTGGTGATTATGATGAACGCCATGGATAGTACTGTTTTTTATCTGATCTTGTACTCGAAGACGTTCAAGTTGTTCAACTCCCATTCCTCTTTGTGGTTGCTTCTTCTTCTTCTGTCCATTTTTACTCGACCTTCTACGTCCTCCCGTTGAGGTCTGGTTCATTGTTTGATGATTTTCCTGAGGAATAGGGTGATGATCTGAAGAAAACTGAAGAGAAGTAGCCATTTTCAATGGAACAGTAGTTGAAATTTTGTGAGTTGGTGGGGTGGAAGAGGCAGTAAGAAAGGTGTTTTTGGTGCAGAGAAAAAACACCAGAGAGACTACAGATGAGAAATGCAACAGAACATGGTCTGGCTAGCTATGGTGTTTTAATCTGTTACTGATCTTGTTGTCTTTTATACACACATAATATGTGATTATTTTATTTTTTTAATTTCTTTTTTTACTCTGCCAGAACTGGGAAAGTGATATATATAGTACAATTATAGATTAACAGTTATTTCTGGTGGTTTAAGTTTCTTTTATTTGAGTTTAAAGTAATATAAGTAATAATTTTTATTTAAATCTCACATATTTAGAGCTACATGTAGATTTTTATTTTTTTTGGAATGATTTGTTAGGTTTTATGGTATTTATATTAGGTTTTATTATACTTGAATTTGATGAAAGTGAGTCTAGAATTTTTTAAAAATAACTTCAATATATTTACGAGTTAGTGATAAGGTATTTGTACAGTGTCTTCTTATCAAATTTGTCTCGTAGTATTTTGCTAAATATTTTTGTTGTTGACGGTGTAAAAAGTAATTTACAATTGACCATATATAATTTTTTAATATTTTATTTATGAATTTAATTAAGATGTGTATCAACGATATAATTATTCAAAGGTATTTACATATTAGCCCTTCTTTGTAATATTTAAAAACGAAAACATGACAGTATGATGTAATAGTGTAAAAATATTTTACTCGGTAAGTATATACAATTTAAATTGTTTATTGATTATCTATTTATGATCACTAATTATTGAGCCTGGTTTCTAATTAGATCAGAAAAGTAATATGTGATACATTAAAAAAAAGGTCTTTGCACAAAACTAATTAATACAATTATTTCTTCAAACTTTAATTATTTTTCTCTGTTAAAAGAATCTTACAAAGAAAATTGCAAATTGAATTTAAAAGGAGTCTAAGTATTCAATAGTACTGACGAACAAGTTATTGAGTGTTTGGATTGGATTAAAAATTATTCAAACCTATTTTTGAGTTATTTTTAACTTCTGAAAACGTTTGACAAATATAAAAATAATTTAAAATAAGTTAGAAAATATTTGGCAAGATTAAAAACAATTTAAAATAAGTTTAAAATGACATAAAATAAGTTAAAAACCAAAAGTACATCTCTCCCAACTTTTTATTTTTAACATAAAAATCATTTAAATTTAAGTTTTTATTTTAAATTTAAATACATTTTTTAAGTTAATTCAAACAAGCTCTTATTATTGTTTTTTGTCCCTCAAATTATTAAAGAGTTTTAAAAACCTTTGAAGGATAAATGTACAGTTCTAATGTCAAACTTCCAAAATTTATTTATTTTTAAAATATTTTTTAAAAGAACAATCAATTTGTGTCCAAAAGCTAAATTTTTTAAAACTTTTTGAAAAAAACTTTTGGTACATGTACTATGTTAAAGAGCATTTTAATTTTTTTCTTCCAAAAATTTAGCCAAACACTCATTTTCTAAAGCTGATTTCTAGAAGCTTGGAGAATTAGATGTAAACCTAAAGTTTAATTTATGGATTCATAATAACTAAAATAAAATTACTTATATACACATATTGCCTAATAAAATCAATTATTATTATAAATTAATTTAAAGTTACTATAAAATATAAAGAAAAAATAACATTAAAAAGTTGTAAAGAGCCTAAACAAACAGTTGTAATTCTCCATACATGACTTTTATTAAAACAGCAAAAGAGATGATTGTGTATTGTCAGTTGAGAACAAGTATATCAAATAAATGCAGTTTAAGAAAAAGACCTTATGGATATGTTTTTTTTTTTAATTTTAATTATATATATTGAGGTCCCCCTAGCTATATAGTCTATGACTATATATATCTTACATAATTAGTAACAAATCATTGCAGAAATATTCTTTTTCAAGGTGAAAAAATAGCATACATAGACCCAAAAGTGTATACTCCTAGAAAGAAAAAAAACACCCAAAAATCTATCTTGTATTAGTAACAAATCATTGCTTCAACATTTTCTTTTTTTCAACATGAGAAAAATAATATATGTATACTCAACAATAAGAAAGGTGATTTCTTGTATGCACACATTGACCTTAGCTACTCTCTTTTCTTGCACGTCAATATATATATCTGAGTGTAAATATACAAACTTATCTGCATCGAGTATTTATATTGAATCAATATAATTTATCAGAATTAAATAAATGAACTCTATACTCAAACTGTTTGATTCAAACACACCACATGCACATATTAATTTGACGTAAATGTTTGATATGAATAAGTTTCTACCCTATCAATATTACATATATAGTTTTCATTTATTTACTACATTTGTAATTTGTTATGTGATAGGAAAACATTTTTATAATGGAAAATGAAAATAATATTATATAATAGGCAATTAATTATATATGAAATTTATCGGTAATATCTAGTTAACTCGTTGCTTATAGCTTCAAGTTAATTAATTTTTTATATAATTCATCGTTTGTCTACAATTAAATGAAATTAGCATGAAACTTTTATTATTTAACTTTGAAACTTCGTCCATCGCTAATTGTTTTCTTATAGTGAATGTTAGTTATATCACACATCATAATTTTGCTTGTCCATTTCCTTGCGGCACTAGCAAATAATTTCATTTTCGTTCTTGATTTGAAAGTAATTTTAATTAGACCATATACTCAAAAGTTGATAGATATCTACGATTCTCTTTTTGGTAAAAAATATTTAGATACATAAAATTTAGTTATTTCACGTTAAAATTCTATTAACAAGAAGGATAACTAACGAATGTATATACAATCCTCTTTTTGGTCAAAGTACTTAAATACGTAAAATTTACTTATTTTATGTTAAAATTCTGTTAATAACAAGAATAAATATAATAAATAAATTACGAACAAGTGGGATATTAAAAGAGTAGGGTAGAAGGTACACTATTAAAAAGAGAAAGAAGAAAAAGCAAAGGCAAAAATAGTGTACCGTGAGTGAGATTAGGCTATTTTGTTCCTAAATGGAAATTCCAAAATTGCCAATTCCTTTTTCTTCATGTTATATTAATGGAATATTAAAACAACAACGAAAAAAAATATATGTTTGTACTTGTGTTCTGCATGCCTATTTACCTTTCAAGTACATTACAAGTCATATATTTTAAAATCTGTTAATTTTTGTCACGCTAATTAATAATCTGCAATAAAAGAAATATTACTAGCAACTTTTGTTAAGTATTGTACTAATTTATTCCTTCATTTTTTAAAAATTTAATTTCACTATACTTGTGTTGAGACGCAGGTATTTGGTGTGACCCCTACCTTGTATATTTGTTATGGCTCAGTAACCTATATAAAAATTAATTTTTTTTTTTAAAAAAAAGTGAAGAACTCTTTTTTTTTTTTTTTTTACAATTGATAGACATTAATCATCACGATCTCAATTTCCTTTTTATTGTCCTAAAAGAAACATTTGAAAAAACTTAAATTAATTTAACTTGATTTTTTTAAAAAAAGTCCATTTTCGGTAAATATAATATATAAATAATAAATATGACTCTTAATTTAATTTCAGCGAATAAATGTCTTCCAATTTTAAATGTGCATGAGTATCTACATGGCACAATACACGTCGAATGCCATGTAGGACACAAAATTGTCATGTAGGACAAATTTGTTTATTTACTTAATTTTATTCGTCTACTTATGCACACATCTAAAATTAAAAATTACAGTTACCAATTAACGTCAAATTAAATAATCATTTATATATATATATGGGTTATGTGCACAAATCCCAATAATTCCCAAACCATTTCCTTGCAGGGGGAAAGCTCCAAAATCAACTGTGACTGCTCTTAAACAGTACCCACTCAATCAATATTAGGCTAAAACCCAACTGATCAAATTTAACAACACTATCAACATTTCATCCTCGAGGAATTTCATTTATTTAACAAATTTTTTAAAATTATATTACATAAATTAAAACGAACGGAGTAATAAGAGTATGAGGGGACCATCTGTGTGGTCCTGATGCCGGGTCTGAGTCTCGAGACTCAGATTCTCTTCCGTTAAATGATGAGGTTTTTACTGCAGATCTAGAAAGCTGGCTGAACCAGATGCCTCAGTCCTTTAATTGGCTGTATGGTGGTGAGTTTTTATTTGTCAAAAACAGCTACACACACTACTTTGCCCAGGACGGCGCTCTGTACTAATTGAAACCCATGAGAAAGATACTTTGATTCTTTCTTCTAAATCTATTTCACTATCAGTAAACCACTAGCACCATTTCTTCTTCTTCATCTTCACCATATTGCTTTTTTGGTGTTTAAAGATGCTAATTGTACAAAATGTTTAATTGCAGGTCAAGGGGGAGATTTGTTGGGTTTTATTTGTCCTGATTTCTTATCATAAATAGGTTTTTCTTTTGGGAAAAGGTTTTGGATTGACTAATCCTTTTTTCTGGTAGGAAAAGGTTTAGGACTCTATAAATAGAGGAATGTTTCTTCTAACTTAATCAGCATTCACAATGTAGTCTTAAGGGCTTTGAGAGTTTTGGTTAGGGGGAGAATTTATGGGTCACAAGCTTGATACGTTATCACTTGTGTGAACCTCCCATGTATTCCGAGTGAATTGGTTGAGGTTGTTTCTCTCTGTATTTTGTACTCTCATATTTATAATGGATTGCTCATCTCCTTTGTGGACGTAGGTCGATTGATCGAATCACGTTAAATCTTTGTGTCTTTTGGTATATTTCTCGTTGTCTTCTCACTCGTGGTCTTTCGAGGTTTGTTTTACTAGCTTCCGCATTTACACCTGCTTATTTTCGATCCTAACAAATTGTACAAAATGTTTAATTCCAGTAATTATCTATGTGATGGAACAGAAAGAATCAACTTTGTTAGTGTGATACAATTTGCATTTTTAAAGAATCTAATATGAATACGAACAGTGAAAATTAAACTCGCACCGATTGTACAAAAGATTTTCACTTGTACCACTTAGATTATAAGTGTTGGTGTTAATTGAATTGTGAATTGAATAGGACAAAGAAGGCATTTCTACCCTGGACCACTTATGTTAACTCATCTCTCTTCTATTTAGGACAAAACTACAGGTCCAGTTCTTGGGTCATGACACTGTAAGAAAAATTGTTACACAAATTCATGTGTTGTTCATTTACACTACATTTCAGTCTTTCATAAATACTAGTGAAGAGAAAAGGGTTTGTTAAGCTGTGCTTTTTCCCTAGTAGTTGAAAGGAAATTATGATTGGATATCTCGTGAAATTAATCGAAACTAATATCGTAATTTTTTTTAAAAAAAAAGTCAAGAGTAAGTTGTGACCCTTGTATTATCTACTACTTATAGTAAAGTAAGGCGCAAGCTTTTTGATTTGTTCACTATTGGTTCCTCTGTTTCATTTTTGTCCACCTAAAGAGACATAATCTGAATTCAGATTTATATCTGTATCTGCAAAATCTCTCTCTTTCTTGCATTGGCTTTTAGTACACCACATTGAGTCCAACTTATGTTGGAAAACAACAAAAGTAATTAATACCCAAAGAATTTAATAGGGGTGAAAAGGGGGCGGAGCTAAAAGTTTGGATATAAGTTCGATCGAATTTAGTAAATATTATTTAAAAACAATGTATTTATATTAAGAAGTTGAGTAAATAGTGTATTTATATTAAGAAGTTTATTAGCTAGCGTATGGTTATGCATCTTCAAATATATTTGACAAATATTATTTGAGTGAAATTTCACCATGTGTTTGATCATAATATTTGAGAATGTATTTCACTTTATTAAGAAATGTGATTTATACCTATAAGTTTTTTAAAATATCAAAATTAATCATAGATTTGTATGACATTAGCAAGATAGAAATGTAGATGTAACAAGATACATGACATCCACAACAAGCCAATTGGATCTTCGTTGCAACAAATAACAAGTAATGTCCATGATACTTGAGCAATGTGGTATAGTCCGGATTGAGTGCAACAAGCATCATTCCATACATCGTCAAGTAGACGAAGCACGTGATTTTATATCTTGATCTGATTGATTGTCATTCTCATCAAAAATATTTCGCAAGTCAACTTAATGATATGATTTTTGATGAGAATGACGATCAATCAGATCAAGATATAACTTGCGAAATATATTTGTCAATTATCCCACGTTCCCAAATACTAGAAAAAATTAGTATTTGGGTCAATTCTAATACTTGAGAATTCAAAAAATTGAAAAATTACCTCAAAATTTTATATTTTACAAAAAATATCATTTATTTTTTAATTTCAACTAATATTTGTTACTATCTCCTCCGGAAAAGTTTAAAGTCTAATTTTAGTGATAAAATGAGAAAAAACAACAATTTGTATTTAATGAGTTATAATTATAATTGAATCAGTGACAAGTTTGAGTATGCTAACATATTGTCTTACCTATAATTTGTTATCAATTATATTATAAGGTTATTTTTTAATGAACATTTTCCTTATAAAATGATAATATAAATTTATAGGTATGTTCAATAATTTTTAGAACTTAAAGCTATAATTACATTATTTAAAATAGTCAAATATTTTAAAAAAAGTTGGAGCCAAAAAACACATGGTGAAACTTCACCCAAATATGATTTGCCAAAAATATTTGTGAACTTGAGACCAAACGCTAGCTAACTTTAGAACTCGGTTGCAATATTTAATATCATCATTATAAAAATTAGAATTCATAAAATTAAAATTCTAACTTCGCCTCTATAACGGCGGAGAAGATCACATATGCAATTTTTGTTTCTTCTTTATGTCAATTTGTAACATTTTGTACAACTTACAATATGACAAATAAGGCCTTGCAATTGCACAGGCTTACATGACATTATAATGGGAAAAAAAAAGAAGCAAAATTTAAAATAAAGGATAGAATGGATAGGAGAATATTAGCTCTATAAACTAAAAAGTTAGATTTTTTTCTTGTACTAAATATAACAATCCATCATTTTTCTTGTACTCATCCGAGTCCATACGTTTGAAACAATGAGGAGCAAAATAGAACCATGTTGAAGTGCAAATGATGGCAAAAACTTTCCCACAAAAAACCATAACCAATAGACAAATTAAAAGAGAATACGTCCCAACGTTCTTGTTGTAACGTAGCGCGATATCTTTTTCTTTTACGTTGTCATAAACTTGCATATTGTTTTCTGATTTTGACCTGTGAAAAGATGGAAATTGCGTTCTCTGTGATGAACAAGATGAACGAGAAGAAGAAGAAAATAAAGAGGATGTAGAAGTAGTGAATAAGGAAAAATCATCCATGCTTGCACTTGTGGACATTCTACTTGTAATTTTTGGTAAATCCTTTGATGAAGAAAACTTTTTTTCTTTTGTAGAATGAAATATTTTCTCAAATTTTGTTGATAACTTTTTACATGATCCAAATGAATACTTATGCTCTTTCCTCTGGCCTTTCTTCCCCTGCAAAAACAATTCAATTTGTAAGTTTCATCAAGTGACAAATGATAAATCTTTTAATTTGGTCTAGTGCTATGAACCAGCACTAGGCCCAATGTCGGGTACCTACACGAATCCCACACAACTAGTTATTGGACTGACAAGAGGCAACAGAATAAAAAAGCCTTCACAAAGATAAATTGGGCCCATACGCACTTCATTATATATAGTTAAGCGCACGTCATAGATGCATTGCATGATGTGTGGTTAGACGCATATCACAGGCACAATTATTCATAATGTGTGATTAGGCGCATGTCACAGGTTCAAATCATATCAAAGACAAAAATGTTGAACCATGCGCCACTATTTAAGTGAGAACGGTGAATGTATGATTAGACGAAGCCGGAGACATATTATTCATCGAATTTCGAACTATGCACCACTATCCCTAGAAATTTCTCAAATCATTACTCATCGAGTTTTGAACTGTGCGTCACTTTGCTTTTTTTAAAATAAAAGAGAGATGCAAGAATATAATAGAGACATACTCAATAAATATCTTCATTTTCTAGTCAATTTTTTCCTACTTAAACTTACCAATGATGTATCAGAAAACACATTTTTGAGTGCATGAGAAAAATTCCTTCCAAAGGCATTTTCCTTTCGATTTGGTCGAAAATTTTTGGTCAAATCTTTTCCCAATATTGAATCCAATTTTTCTTGTGATTTTACTCTCTTCAAATTCGATATATCTGTTGAATTATACAAATGGCCTCGTTTAGTTGTAATAGGCATATCATCGTTGAAATGTAGGGGCTTATAACAACTATTAAAAAACCTATTCCTTCCTCGATTTTTCGCTACTTTTGCCATTTGCCCATGCCCAATGTGTAAAATATATACAGAACTAAATAGGCATTTGCAGGGAGGAAGGAGATAGGGGGATAGAAAGACAAAAATGTCTTTGGATTAAAAATATCGCGAATTTAGGATAAATAAAGAGAGTTAATATACGTTCTCTTTGGGATATCCGACAAAATTGGAACAATATAGAAAAAAAATTTAAAAAGAAAATCAATCTATACAATTTTCACGGCTTATAGAAAAATAAGGTTTACGTTATATTAAAATAAGAATGTGTTCGTATTATAATCTACTCAATGTTTATTTTTTTGTGTTCTTCCGCTCATTTTCATATATCATCAAAATGTTTCTTTTTGCTAGTGACCATACAATTATTGAAATTGTTTTATTATGACATATAAACAAATAAAAAGTTCAATTACTCATATATGAATCATTGACTTTAAATTTTGTCTTAATAATATAGTGTGTTTCATTGGCCCGTAATGATGTATTGTGATAAAATAATAAATACTTTTTCATTTTAAATTAGGTATATTAAATTTTAGTCGTGTAATAATAGTTTTTTTAAAAAAACAAAATCGTATTTGTATTTCAAGTTTATCCACTAAACTTTCTTAAATTAGTCTCTTAAATTAGTACTTATTATTATTAGCAAATGAAGAGAACTTATTACTAGCAAATGAAGAGAACTTATTATTAACAATACGAGTATCAAACATTGGATAAATAGTTAATTTTATAAAAAAGTATTTATTTACAAAGCAATAAAAATGTTTCATTTGAAAATATTTTTGATAAGATACACAAATTACGTATTAATGTAAATGATAAAAAAAATCAATTAACAATGTAGCATTCATCCAAGTTAACTAACTTGTTATTGACTTGGCTCATATTAATTTATCTAAATTCCACATATTTAAAACTTAATATTACACATGTAGGGTAGCTCAAATTAATTTACAAGAAAATTTTTATTAAAATATTATTTTAATCAATTATGATTTATCGGAGGTTAATAGATGCAAAGCACCTTGGCATAACTATCCATAATCGAATCGCGAAATTGAATAACTATTTATATCGTATCAGAATATAATTATTATGTCTGATCGAGTTTTCAAATTTCATATTTGATATCTATTTTTAATTATTAAAAGCGAACGTTAGAATATCAAATCAAATACATTCATTCCTAAATTGAATAATTATTCATATCATATGATATGAATAACATAAACAAGTAATTCTGATATTTATGTCGATCAATTTATAACATTAAGGTTTGGAAATAATCTCGTTTGATATCTTATCCTTCTATAAATAATTCAATATCTATTTACAAAATTATCAAAATACGAAAATCAAACTTTAAAATATCGAAACGATTACCCCACCCCAACCCCTAGTGAGAAAGCACATAAGCTTTGTAGGTTTCTTTCTACAAGTACTAATACATTACTAAAGTCCATATACTCCTTCTGCTTCCTTTCTTCATTTGGGAATTAGGGAGAAAGGCGGTTGCTGAACATTTGAGCAAAGAATCCATACGAATATATATACGCTTTTTTTTTTCTTCTTCTTCCTGTAGCTCTCGGCGATTGTAATTGAAGAATCCATTTGCGAAGAAAACGAAGAACCCTATGGAGCTTCTCCGATCAAACCTTGCTCGTGTTCGGATTCCAGAGCCGACTACTCGTATCTACAAGCACGAGTGCTGCATTTCTTTCGATACTCCGGTAAATCTTCAATTCCAATTTGGAATGTTCATTTTGCTCTAATTTTACTTCATTATTCGTTTGTTTCGTTGTTCCTAGTTGTTACGATTGTAGATGTTATTTGGACTCGTCCAGCATAGTTTGCAAGGCTGTAATTCTCGTCCTTGTGCCATTTTTGGTAAGAGAAGTTGTATGTTAATTCGGTAGGGTTTAGGAGCTTATACTAGGGTTTATAGTTCAATCCGATTTGGTTAGAAACTTGCAGTTGATTGGTAGTATTGCGAGTGATTTGTTTTTCTAAAGCTGCTATTTAGTTGTAGAACTAAAAATTTTAATTTCTAAAAACCTCTATTGATATTTTGACCAAAAGCAAAACCTTTCTTTGAACTTTTAGTCATTCTACTTATACAGGGAATAAGTGATGATTCGAACGGAGTCAAAATAGATATGGAAGATCCATATACAGTCCATGACTTGTACTAAATATTAGTCATCCTCACTCGATTTTCAAGCTTGTAATTCTTAGCCTTGTGCAATTTTTAGTAAGTTGAGTGCATATTAAGAGTTTATTCTTGGTTTATGAATCATGGCTCACTCCGATTGAAGTTGAGCCTGCAGTTGATTAGTACTGATGAGTGATTTGTCTATCAAGTTGTAGAACAGACTCAAAATATAGTGTAGTAGATATAGAGAATTCGTATGGCCAACCCCAGCTAGTTTAGGATTGACATATTAGTAGTAGTTGTAGTGGTATAGCCCCAATGAAATGTCATGCTGATGCTGGCTTATCGGTTTGATCTTTTCCATCTGTGTTCACTAATGCTCATTTAGGAAATATATCTTCACTTATGAAGCAGTTGCTATTGATTTAGCTACAATTTGTAACATTTTCTTTGCTGTTTTTCCAGAAATCCGATGGCGGGCTGTTTGTTGATATGAGTACTTTTCTTGCATTTGGAAGGGATTGTGTTGATTGGAACTATGAGAAGACTGGGAACCCTGTTTATTTGCATATAAAGCAGACAAAGAAGGCAGATGCTGAAGATAGACCGTCCAAAAAACCCACTCTCTTGGCTATAGGTACTTAAATATTTCACATATAGCTAAAAGCTTCCAAAACTAGGCCGAAAAAGAAAAAAAGAAGAATAAAGAGCCATATAAGTTCGCATTTTCTGATATTTATCATTTGACAGAGTTAAGCCTACCCTTACTAATTTGAGGTTGAAGCTTAGTTGATAGATTGACTTGGAATATGCCTTTCTCCTTCTAGGTTTAGACGGAGGGTTTGATAACAGTGAACCCCAGTACGAAGAATTCTATGAAATAGTTATAATGCCTGATAATGTCACTCTTCCTTTCCCATCGGTGGAATTGCCTGAGAAGGTAAACTACTCTTTGAAGATCCTTTCACAGGTTCCCTTTGTTTAGAGTAAAATGAAACATTTAAATATTGCTTATGTTCATCACGACTTTGCAGGTTAGATTGGCTGTTGATGCTATTTTACTAGCTGAAGGTGCTGAGAGGAAAGAGCAACTTGCTTCCTGGACTGCTGACAAGAAGCTTGTCAGTAAATATGCTACGGATCTGCAACAGCTTGACAATGATGTTGCTGTTCCACCTGTGGGTTGGAAATGTGCGAAATGTGATAAGACTGACAATCTTTGGCTGAATCTAACTGATGGAACTATCCTATGTGGTAGGAAAAATTGGGATGGAACTGGTGGTAATGACCATGCAGTTAACCATTACAAAGAAACTGGTTATCCACTTGCTGTAAAGCTTGGGACCGTAACTGCCGATTTGGAGGGGGCAGGTAATGCCATCTCAAAAGTTGAATCTTTATGCTCGGAAAATGTTTACTAAAAAATTGTTGCTGCCTCCAGTTTTTCGGTGATTGGATTTGCTGCTTTGCTCTTCTTTTTGTTATGGTTGACCCACATTTGCTTCTCGAGTCTGTCTTCTTTTTTTAATTGATGGAATTGCTTTGTAGCTCTTCTTTTTTTGTTTTGGTTGATCATGAGAACAACATCTGCCTATCTTGTTATTTTGATTTTCGAGTGTTCCCAGTTCATCTACAAGTACTGCTATTGTTTTAACTGCAAAGCTGCTTGGTTTATGATTTGTGATTGATGTTACTTTGTGGTTGTTTGGTCAACAAAGCTTAGTCTTTCTTGCAGTCGTGATTCAAAGTATGAGAGCTTTGAAGACTTGTGTTGTGCTCAAAGTATGACAATGCCTGAAGATTTGTGTTGTAGTCAAAGTATGACATTAGTCATATCTTTCTAGTTAGCCTATAGTCAAATGAAGGTATTAGTTATTGGGTTTGAATTTGACAACTTGCTGAACTGTTTAAATTTTGTCATTCTGGAAGTGAGTTGGTTTTTTATTTTAATTTAGGGACTTCCAGTTTGGTGTAAGGTGGAGGTTCCCAAAATTGTGGACTTTCTAACTACCGACATTCAACCCAAAAAAAAGAAAGAATCTAAAGAACAATCAACTTTTTCTGTCTCAAGTATTAGGTGGATATCTAACTTCCATCACCATGGAATTGGTATTACCTGCCCTGTACTAGTGCTTTAGATGTGCCATGCAGAATTATAAAGTTAACTATCCTGGTAATGGAGTGTGGCCCAGCCACCCACCACAGGTGCATTAGCTTTGCAAATGAATGGGTAGGGTATGTGGCCATGTAATTGGACTTGGTTAGACGGGTTACTACATTGATGATAGCACCTTGTTTAAAAGTTCTCATAGTGCTATTTTCTTGAATGATTACTAATTGGTTGCAAACTTTGGCAGCTCAGATGTTTACTCCTATCCAGAGGATGAAAGTGTTGTTGACCCACTTTTAGCAGATCATCTGGCACATTTTGGTATTGACTTCTCATCCTTGCAAAAGGTTAGTAGCTAAAAAGATGACATTGAATATTTACTTAGATATGTTGTTATAAGAAGAAGTATGCTTGATGTAAATGGATATAGTCTAACGAAATGTTACATGTTTATTCTCGATTCTGCCATATTTCTTATGGAAAATAGTCAAACCTTTGAGAAAGCTCAATTTTTGAGTCTTTCACCTGGAGTTGCTCATCCCAAATCTGAGCAAGATGCCAACTAAGACAATGACATTCTCTTGCCTATTGATGATTACTCTATTTTACTCATATTTTCTGTGATTGCTCTCTTATCAGTAGTTCGTACCATGTAAATTTAACTGATATTATCCTTTAACGGGTCACATTACTTTGTGATCATTGTCATTTGAGGTGATTGTCAATATTTCTTATGGAAAACCAATAATGCAGTCGTAGTCCCATCGTTACTTCTCATCCTACTATTATGACTAATCCTTTTTTGCTTTCCCAGACTGAAATGACGACTGCTGAGAGAGAACTAGACCAAAATTTTAACTTTGATTGGAACCGGATTCAAGAGACTGGTGAGGATGTTGAACCACTTTTTGGACCTGGTTACACTGGATTAGTCAATCTTGGTAACAGGTGTGGGTAACTTTTTATTACTGCTGCTTAGGCAACATGGCATTTCATATCTTCATTTGTTGAAAGAAACATATGAAATTCTCTGGTCTCATATATTGTTCTTGCAGTTGCTACTTGGCTGCTACAATGCAGGTTATGTTCTCAACGCGTTCATTTTGTTCAAGGTAAGATAATTATACTTGTGATAAATGTATTTGATGCTTATGAACTGATGAAAGTTAAAATGGTTTTAGATTTCCTTCTTTTTACATCTTACCATCTGATGTGTATCCTTGTCAGATACTACTTTGATCAACGTCTGAAAGAAGCTTTTACTACGGCTCCTGCTGATCCGACTGTAGACCTTAACATGCAGCTGTGAGTAACTTGGATCTGTTCATTTACCAGTTTAGCTTTTTCATTACTTATTTATCAACAAGTTATTCCATTAGTTGTGCACTCTGCTGCAGCAAAAATACTCTGTTTAACAAAACATGGCATGTTTGATACTGAGTTGTGCTTAAGTCTCTCATTGTTACAGGAAGCTAATCACTGCACACACTTAATGCATTTTGAAACTGAATTTTTCTGTTAGGGTTTTCTAATAATTAATTTTGAAAAAATATTCATATTCAGCAAATCATATTTTGCTTGAATGAATGATACCAACCCCCAACCTTCTTTTCCTTTTATTCCTTTTTTTTAAAGGCCTTTTTTATCAGGAGGGGCATCTAGCAGGTTTTGTTCAATACCCTGTAATTGCAATTCAGGCTGTACGATACTTATTATGTTAAGAGTCCTACAGTTAACTGAATTTTCTGGTCCAAATACATACCAATCCCTAGTTGATGACTTGTATAGCTGACACGACGAGGCATAGTTGTTTAGTATAAACAGTGATCCCTGTAGTGTCTTTCCATGCTTCATTTTTCAAATTTGATAGATATGTCATAATAGTAGCTATTGTTATGAATTTTGATTGCGCGCTCAACTTGTTGACGGGTGACCTGTATTTTGGCAGAACAAAGCTGGCTCATGGTTTGCTTTCTGGTAAATATTCGGGTCCTGTTCTGGAGGTATGCGTGAAAGCATTTTGTTCCTTTTTGTTTCATCTACTATTTTTTTTTTCCAATCGTGGCTTATAGTTAATTATTGGTTATTCAGAAGGATAATACTGCTAATGCTGTAAGCTCACAGGTAACTTTCTCCTATGATTGCATTTTTCATGAAGAACTTGTAGAGTGGTCGCAACTCCCCCC